>NC_053026.1:320607727-320684399 GCF_003073215.2 Triticum urartu | reverse complement strand
TATCACTTTTAACTTAATTACATGATGTTCTAGAATGGAACATTTTGTACTCACTTGCGTTTGTCATATTTTTTTGTGTGCTCGCCTCTTTATATTTGGGCAATCAAGGTGTGTGTTTTTCCTAATGCGAACATTTTGAACTTCTCATCCACAATTTTTTTTTTGTGTGCACATCTTTGTGCGCATTGGTGGGCAAACTTGTGTGTAAAAAACAGTTAAAAAACAAAACCTTGTTCTCCTTTGGGGCATAAACACCAACAGTTGCGATGCACACGAGCAAGCACAAGATCTGAAACTTCTTCATTCTGTTCGTGTACACACAGAATACACACTCACCATCCGCGCGCGCACACACACATCCAGGACCCAACACAACGCTAGCTCACGAACGCAGTGAGCCGCAGCAGGCCATAGCGCTATGGAGCAACCAGTGGCAGCAGGCCATAGCACCGTGGGCTGCTCCGACTACTCCGGCAGTCTGCAACGCTCCGCATCCTCCCAGCGATGCACACATCAGCTCCCCCATCGGTGGCTCGCATGAGCAATAAAGAACCCAGTGGTAAATTCAGCAAAGCGGTGTGGTGTTTCCTATCATGCCAATGGCAGAGAAGCTGGACTGCAGCCTGGGGCGTAAGCGAATTGTCGGTGGCCTCGACCTTAGAGCCGCCATGAGGATATAGAGGTCCACGATGGCCGACGAGGGGAAGTTTGAGCAGCTAGTCGCACGCGTGGACGAGGGTTGTCCCGAGGCTGTTGCGGATACGGGCTGGAGGCGGCGCCGGGGGGCAGTCCGTGGTGGCGTCCGGACGCCGTTCACGGCGGCAGCCGGAGCCGCACCACATCCCCCACGAGAGCTAGCGGTGGTCTGCAGCGACAACTAGAGAAGGACGACAGAGGCAGCTGTAGCTAGCGGCGGACGGTGGCGGCGCGATCCGGGGAGGGAGGCGGCGGCGACATGATCCGTGGAGGGTGACGGGGGCAGCGGCGCGATCCGGGGAGGGAAGCGGCGGCAACGACACAATCCGTGGCGGGGGGCGACGCGGCGACCGGTTCTCGGGGCGGGGCTGCGCGGTGGCCGTATCTCGGGACGGGCTGGCGCCGGCGATGGTGGGTGGCTGGATCGGAGAGGAAGTGGGGGCACGGGGATGGTGGCTAGATCGGGGAGGGAGTGGGTTGCGTGGGGAGGTACGGTGGTTGTTTTTTTTTTGTTCGGTGGCATTTTCGGATCTCAGGAACCTCCAGCGGGCTTTATATAGGGTGCTGTGATCCAAATAGTTATTCTAATTTCAGGATTAGAATAGGGATGTCCTATATATCCAAGGGTGGTTTCAGGTTTACGAGGCAGATGCCATCAAAGTTATGCATTTGTGTATTTAAAGTTTTAAACATCCCCAATATTCCTACATATATTTGGCCACTTCCAGGTGGTTTTTGACTTCTGGCCTCTCTCATCGATCTTCGACGATGCACCCAACCGTGGGCCCGCGCGGTAGAAGTTGTGCATTGGAATTTTGAACATCACAAATCACCCTTTTCACTCATATATATTTGCGCCACATGCTGGTGTGGCTGTCTTCTGACCCTCTCTGATGTTATTTTTTGCTGCAAAGACTCTGATGACGCTCAATGGACACAGGTATAATATCTTAACGGTGTGCGATACAAGTGCGCTGTGAATCACCACACATGTGCAAACGCGAGCACAGGTGGAGGTACTGGCTCAACCGTGTGCGATGCAAGTGCGCTGTAAAATCACTACGACCACGCAAGCGCGAGCAAAGGGTGGAGGTACTGGCTTAACTGTATGCGATGCAAGTGCGCTGTAAAACCACCACCTGTGCAAGCTAAAGGTGGGTAAGTTCATTTGGAAATTAGGAGAACCATGTGCGATAGACCAGCTAGCTAGAAATATAAAAACAAACTACCCACCTTGAGCGTTGCAAAACTCGACGGTTCCACGCCACTTTTCCTTATTATCATAAACACATATTGTTATTGGACCATGCGCGATCTTGGGCACTCCCGCCCCGCATCAATTCCTTTACCCAAATTTTAGTAGTCTCCGTACTTCAACCGTTGCCCACACTCCTCTAGCACCGACCTTATAGTAAAATTGTAGTAGCCAAGGCATTTAACCATCGCCCTCCCTCGTCCACCACCATCTCCACCCACCATTACTAAAAATTTCAGTTGCCGCGGCGTATCCTCAAACACCAACCCCCCTCCACAGTCCCCCACCCGCCCCTCCTCCCCTCGAACCCTAGCTCGCGGCCACCACCGGCGCTGCCGCCAACCCCTGCCGGTCTGCTCGTTCCTCCTAACTTAGATAATAAAGTTCAGGTAACCCAGTGATTCCATACCGTCGCACCACTCCCCTGAGTTTTTAGATAAGGCCTGCGGTTTCCCTCCGCACCATATCCACATCCCCTTCTACAGAATGTCGCAGCCTAAGCTCGACCACGTATCCCAGGGAGCCCGACGAGCGTTCAACCAAGAAGAGGTTTATCATGGCCTCTCCGACGGACGTTGGCGAGCTGACCGTCGTTCGCCCCGACCTGTCGATCCCTGAGCAACACGTCGCCGCAGAAGCCGACGAAGACGTTGACTATGTTGCCATGCCGAGGGCTTCATGTCAGCGGGCTAGCGTATTACTGTATCTCGGAAAATCTGGCTACGACATCAAGCTCGTTGCTACCTCTTGAGCATGCGTTGGTTTTCCCTTAAAGAGAAAAGGGTGATGCAGCAAAGTAGCGTAAGTATTTCCCTCAGTTTTTGAGAACCAAGGTATCAATCCAGTAGGAGACTACATGCAAATCACCTAGTACCTGCACAAACAAATTAGAACCTTGCAACCAACGCGATAAAGGGGTTGTCAATCCCTTCACGGCCACTGGCAAAAGTGAGATCTGATAAAGATAATAAGATAAATATTTTTGGTATTTTTGTTGTATAGATTGGAAAATAAAGATTAAAAATTAATTGGTGACGGAAATGGCTAGTTGACGGGAAGTAGACCCGGGGGCCATAGGTTTCACTAGTGGCTTCTCTCAAGATAGCAGATATTATGGTGGGTGAACAAATTACTGCCGAGCAATTGATAGAAAAACGCATAGTTATAAGAATATCTAGGCATGATCATGAACATAGGCATCACGTCCGTGTCAAGTAGACCGAAATGATTCCCTATCTACTACTATTACTCCAGACATCGACCGCTATCCAGCATGCATCTAGACTATTAAGTTCATAAGAACAGAGTAACCCATTAGGCAAGATGATATGATGTAGAGGGATAAACTCAAGCAATATGATATAAACCCCATCTTTTTATCCTCGTTGGCAACAATACAATACGTGTCGGTTCCCTTTCTGTCACTGGGATGGAGCACCGCATGATTGAACGCAAAGCTAAGCACTTCTCCCATTGCAAGAAAGATCAATCTAGTAGTCCAAACCAAACTGATAAATAGAAGAGACTTGCAAAGATATCAAAACATGCATATAAGAATTCAGAGAAGAATCAAATATTGTTCATAGATAAACTTGATCATAAACCCACAATTCATCAGATCTCGGCAAACACACTGCAAAAAGTATTACATCGAATAGATCTCCAAGAACATCAAGGAGAACTTTGTATTGAGGACCAAAGAGAGAGAAGAATCCATCTAGCTAATAACTATGGACCCGAAGGTCGGTGGTAAACTACTCACACATCATCGGAGAGGTTATGGTGTTGATGTAGAAGCCCTCCGTGATCGAATCCCCCTCCGGCAGATTGCCGGAAAAGGTTCCTAGATGGGATCTCACGGGTACAGAAGGTTGCGGTGGTGGAAAAGTGGTTTCGTGGCTCCCCTGGATGTTTTTAGGGTATTAGAGTATATATAGGCGAAAGAAGTAGGTCGGTGGAGCTATGAGGGGCCCACGAGGGTGGGGGGCGTGCCGCCCTACCTCGTGGCTTTCTTGACCTCCACTCCTAGTCTCCTGGGTTGCGTTTGTTCCAAATAAATATCCTCGCGAAGGTTTCATGCCATTTGGATTCCGTTTGATATTCCTTTTCTACGAAACACCGAAATAGGCAAAAAAACAGCAATTTGCACTGGCCTTCGGTAAATAGGTTAGTCCCAAAAATAATATAAAAGTGCATATTAAAGCCCATTAAAGATTCAAAACAGACAGTATAATAGCATGGAACAACCAAAAAATTATAGATACGTTGGATACGTATCAGGCATCCCCAAGCTTAATTCCTGCTTGTCCTCGAGTAGGTAAATGATAAAAAGAGATTTTTTGATGCGGAGTGCTACTTGGCATAATTTCAATGCAAATCTTCTTAATTGTGGTAAGAATATTCATATTATAAAGATTCAAGACAAAAGTTTATATTGACATAGAAAATAATAATACTTCAAGCATACTAACAAAGCAATTATGTCTTCTCAAAATAACATGGCCAAAGAAAGTTATCCCTACAAAATCATATAGTCTGGCTATGCTCCATCTTCCCCACACAAAATATTTAAATCATGCACAACCCCGATAACAAGCCAAGCAATTGTTTCATACTCTAACTTTTTCAAAACTTTTTCAATCTTCACGCAATACATGAGCGTGAGCCATGGATATAGCACTATAAGTGGAATAGAATGGTGGTTGTGGAGAAGACAAAAAGGAGAAGATAGTCTCACATCAACTAGGCGTATCAACGGGCTATGGAGATGCCCATCAATAGATATCAATGTGAGTGAGTAGGGATTGCCATGCAACGGATGCACTAGAGCTATAAATGTATGAAAGCTCAACAAAAGGAACTAGTGGGTGTGCATCCAACTTGCTTGCTCACGAAGATCTAGGGCAATTTGAGGAAGCCCATCATTGGAATATACAAGCCAAGTTCTATAACGTAAAATTCCCACTAGTATATGAAAGTGACAATATATGAGACTCTCTATATGAAGAACATGGTGCTACTTTGAAGCACAAGTGTGGAAAAGGATAGTAGCATTGCCCCTTTTTATTTATTTATATTTTTTGGGGGCCTTCTTTTTTTTATTTGGCCTTTTTTTGGACAATGCTCTATTGAATGATGATCATCACACTTCTATTTATTTACAAATCAATGATTACAACTCGATACTAAAACAAAGTATAACTCTATATGAATGCCTCCGGCGGTGTACCGGGATATGCAATGAATCAAGAGTGAGAAGTATGAAAGAATTATGAACGGTGGCTTTGCCACAAATACTATGTCAACTACATGATCATGCTAAGCAATATGACAATGATGGATGTGTCATGATGAACTAGATGGTGGAAAGTTTCATGTCAATATATCTTGGAATGGCTATGGAAATGCCATAATAGGTAGGTATGGTGGCTGTTTTGAGGAAGGTATATGGTAGGTGTATGATACTGGCGAAAGGTGCGCGGTATTAGAGAGGCTAGCAAGGGTGGAAGGGTGGGAGTGCGTATAATCCATGGACTCAACATTAGTCATAAAGAACTCATATACTTATTGCAAAAATTTAGAAGTTATCAAAGCAAAATATTACGCGCATGCTCCTAGGGGGATAGATTGGTAGGAAAAGACCATCGCTCGTCCCCGACCGCCACTCATAAGGAACACAATCAATAAATAAATCATGCTCCGATTTCATCACATAACGGTTCACCATACGTGCATGCTACGGGAATCACAAACTTCAACACAAGTATTCTTTAAATTCACAACTACTCAACTAGCATGACTTTAATATTATCACCTCCATATCTCAAAACAATTATCATGCTTCAATATTTTCTTAGTATTCAACACACTCAAAAGAAAGTTTCACAAATCTTGAATACCAAGCATATTATTATTAGGCAAATTACCATGCTATTAAGAGACTCTCAAATTAATTTAAGTGAAGCATCAATAGTTTCTTTAAAACGAATCCACCACCCTGCTCTAAAAGATCTAAGTGAAGCACAAAGAGCAAAATTATCTAGCTCAAAAGATATAAGTGAAGCACATAGAGCAAAACTATCTAGCTCAAAGGATATAAGTGAAGCACATAGAGCAAAATTATCTAGATCAAAAGATATAAGTGAAGCACATAGAGCAAAATTATCTAGCTCAAAAGATATAAGTGAAGCACATAGAGTATTCTATCAAATTTTAATTCATGTATGGCTCTCTCAAAAGGTGTGTACAACAAGGATGATTGTGGCATACTAACAAACAAAGACACAAATAATACAAGACGCTCCAAGCAAAACACATATCATGTTGGTGAATAAAAATATAGCTCCAAGTAAATTACCGATGGAAGTGGACAAAAAAGAGGGGATGCCTTCCGGGGCATCCACAAGCTTTGACTTTTTGGTGTCCTTGGATTATCTTCGGGTGCCATGGGCATCCCCAAGCTTAGGCTCTTGCCACTCCTTGTTCCATGATCCATCAAAAGAATTCACCCAAAACTTGAAAACTTCACAACACAAAACTCAAGATAGAAAACTCGTGAGCTCCGTTAGCGAAAGAAAACAAAAGACCACTTCAAGGTACTGTAATGAACTCATTATTTATTTGTGTTGGTGTTAAACCTACTGTATTCCAACTTCTCTATGGATTATAAACTATTTTACTAGCCATAGATTCATCAAAATAAGCAAACAACACACGAAAAACAGAATCTGTCAAAAACAGAACAGTCTGTGGTAATCTGTAGCTAGCGCAAGATCTGGAACCCCAAAAATTCTAAAATAAATTGCTGGACGTGAGGAATTTATCTATTAATCATTTGAAAAAATAATTAACTAAATATCACTCTTAAAATAAAAATGACAGCAGTTCTTGTGAGCGCTAAAGTTTCTGTTTTTTACAGCAAGTTCAACAAGACTTCCCCCAAGTCTTCCCAACGGTTCTACTTGGCACAACCACTAATTAAACACAAAAAACAACCAAAACAGAGGCTAAATAATTTATTTATTACTAAACAGGAGCAAAAAGCAAGGAACAAAAATAAAATTGGGTTGCCTCCCAACAAGCGCTATCGTTCAACACCCCTAGCTAGGCATAACGAGCAAGAATAGATCTAGGTATTGCCATCTTTGGTAGGCAATCCATAAGTGGCTCTCATGATATTTTCATATGGTAATTTTATTTTCTTTCTTGGAAAGTGTTCCATGCCCTTTTTTTAATGGAAATTGAAATCTAATATTCTCTTCCTTCATATCAGTAATCGCACCAACCGTTCTAAGGAAAGGTCTACCAAGAATAATAGGGCAAGAAGGATTGCAATCTATATCAAGAACAATGAAATCTACGGGCACATAATTCCTATTTTCAACAATAAGAACATCATTAATTCTTCCCATAGGTTCCTTAATAGTGGAATCCGCAAGATGCAAGTTTAGAGAGCAATCATCAAAATTACAGAAATCTAGTAAATCACACAAAGTCTTGGGAATAGTAGAGACACTAGCACCCAAATCACACAAAGCATAAAACTCATGATCTTTAATTTTAATTTTAATAGTTGGTTCCCACTCATCATAGAGTTTTCTTCGGATAGAATCTTTCAACTCAAGTTTTTCTTCATAATATTGCATCAAGGCATCAACAATATGTTCGGTGAAGGCTTTATTTCGACTATAAGCATGTGGAGAATTTAGCACGGATTGCAACAAGGAAATACAATAAATCAAAGAGCAATTTTCATAATTAAAGTCCTTGAAATCCAATATAGTGGGTTTAGCAACATCTAGATTTTTATTTCTTTCTATCCCACTTTCATCAATTTCATCATTAAGATCTAAACACTCCGAATTTTTAGAACGCCTTCTAGGTAAAGGAAGATCATATTCAGTTTCATCAAGATTCATATTGCAAAATAAAGATTTAATAGGAGACACATCTATAACTTTTAGATCTTCATCTTGATTTTCATAAGAATTAGAAGAACACGCTTTAATAAAAGCATCTTTGGAAGCACGCATCCTAGCGGTTCTTTCTTTACACTCATCAATTGAAATTCTCATGGCTTTTAGAGACTCATTAATATCATGCTTAGGTGGAATAGATCTAAGTTTCAAAGCATCAACATCAAGAGCAATTCTATCAACGTTCCTAGCCAAATGATCAATCTTAAGCAATTTTTCTTCAATCATAGCATTAAAATTCTTTTGCGAGAAATAAATTCTTTAATATTAGATTCAAAATCAGAGGGAATCTTATTATAATTTCCATAAGAGTTGTTGTAGGAATTCCCATAATTATTAGAAGGATTACTAGGATATGGCCTAGGATTAAAATTCCCTCTATAAGCGTTGTTACCAAAATTATTCCTACCAACAAAATTCACATCCATAGATTCATTGTTATTCTCAATCAAAGTAGACAAAGGCATATCATTAGGATCAGAAGAAACACTCTTAGTAGCAAATAATTTCATAAGTTCATCCATCTTTCCACTCAACACATTAATTTCTTCTATCGCATGCACTTTTTTATTAGAAGTTCTTTCAGTATGCCATTGAGAATAATTAACCATAATATTATCTAGGAGTTTAGTAGCATCTCCTAAAGTGATTTCCATAAAAGTGCCTCCCGCGGCCGAATCTAAAAGATTTCTAGAAGCAAAATTCAACCCGGCATAAAATTTTTGTATAATCATCCAGAAATTCAAACCATGAGTAGGGCAATCACGTATCATTAATTTCATTATCTCCCAAGCTTGTGCAACATGTTCATGATCAAGTTGTTTAAAGTTCATTATATCATTTCTAAGAGAGATGATCTTAGCGGGAGGAAAATACTTAGAGATAAAAGCATCTTTGCATTTGTTCCATGAATCAATATTATTCTTAGGCAAAGACGAAAACCAAGCTTTAGCATGATCTCTAAGCGAAAAAGGAAATAGCTTCAATTTAACGACATCATTATTGACATATTTTTTCTTTTGCATATCACATAAATCAACGAAGCTATTCAGATGAGTAGCGGCATCTTCACTAGGAAGGCCGGCGAATTGATCTTTCATAACAAGATTCAACAAAGCAGTATTAATTTCACAAGATTCAGCATCGGTAAGAGGAGCAATCAGAGTGCTAAGGAAATCATTATTATTGGTATTGGTGAAGTCACACAATTTGGTAATATCTTGAGCCATCGCGACAAACAAGCAATCTAACACACGAGCAAACAAAAAGCAAGCGGACAAAAAGGCAAACAGAGAGGGAGGATAGAGAGAGAGGGCGAATAAAACAGCAAGGGTGAATTGGGGGGAGAGGAAAATGAGAGGCAAATGGCAAATAATGTAATGCGAGAGATAGGGATTATGATGGGTACTTGGTATATTGACTTTTTGCGTAGACTCCCGTCAACGGCGCCAGAAATCCTTCTTGCTACATCTTGAGCTTGCGTTGGTTTTCACCGAAGAGGAAGGGATGATGCAGCAGAGCAGCGTAAGTATTTCCCTCAGTTTTTGAGAACCAAGGTATCAATCCAGTAGGAGCCCACGCTCAAGTCCCTCGTACCTGCACAAAGCGATAGCTACTCGCAACCAACGCGATTAGGGGTTGTCAAGCCCTTCATGGTCACTTACGAGAGTGAGATCTGATAGATAGAATATTTTTGGTATTTTTGATATAAAGATGCAAAGTAAAAAAGTAAAGGAAAAGTAAATAGGAAAACGATATAAAAGTGATGGAGATTGATATGATGAGAATAGACCCGGGGGCCATAGGTTTCACTAGTGGCTTCTCTCAAGAGCATAAGTATTCTACGGTGGGTGAACAAATTACTGTTGAGCAATTGATAGAATTGTGCATAATTATGAGAATATCTAGGCATGATCATGTATATAGGCATCACGTCCGTGACAAGTAGATCGAAACGATTCTGCATCTACTACTATTACGCCACTCATCGACCGCTATCCAGCATGCATATAGAGTATTAAGTTAAAAACAGAGTAACACCTTAAGCAAGATGACATGATGTAGAGAGATAAATTCATGCAATATGAAATAAACCCCATCTTGTTATCCTCGATGGCAACAATACAATACGTGCCTTGCTGCCCCTTCTGTCACTGGGTAAGGACACCGCAAGATCGAACCCAAAGCTAAGCACTTCTCCCATGGCAAGAACTACCAATCTAGTTGGCCAAACCAAACAGATAATTCGAAGAGACTTGCAAAGATAACCAATCATGCATAAAAGAATTCAGAGAAGATTCAAATATTATTCATAGATAGACTTGATCATAAACCCACAATTCATCGGTCTCAACAAACACACCGCAAAAAGAAGATTACATCGAATAGATCTCCACAAGAGAGGGGGAGAACTTTGTATTGAGATTCAAAGAGAGAGAAGAAGCCATCTAGCTACTAACTATGGACCCGAAGGTCTGAGGTAAACTACTCACACTTCATTGGAGGGGCTAGGATGATGTAGAAGCCCTCCGTGATGACGGCCCTCTTCCGGCGGAGCTCCGGAACAGGCCCCAAGATGGGATCTCATGGATACAGAAAGTTGCGGCGGTGGAATTAGGTTTTTGGCTCCTGTTCTTATCGTTTGGGGGTACGTGTGTATATATAGGAGGAAGGAGTACGTCGGTGGAGCACTGAGGGGCCCACGAGGCAGGGGGGCGCGCCCTAGGAGGGGCGCCCCCCCACCCTCGTGACCACCTCTTTGATCCCTTGCGGTAGGGTCCAAGTCTCCTGGATCACGTTCGATGAGAAAATCACGTTTCCGAAGATTTTATTCCGTTTGGACTCCGTTTGATATTCTGTTTATCCGAAACACTGAAATAGGCAAAAACAGCAATTCTGAGATGGGCCTCCGGTTAATAGGTTAGTCCCAAAAGTAATATAAAAGTGGAAAATAAAGCCCAATATAGTCCAAAACAGTAGATAATATAGCATGGAGCAATCAAAAATTATAGATATGTTGGAGACGTATCATTTTTCAGGTCATGTTGGGGGTTGATAAAATAGGGTATTATGGCGGCTTTTCAGCAGTTCTACAGCCTTGTGGGGCAGGGTTTTAGTGAGCTCAACACGGCCCTGGTGACTATGCTGCCAAAGAAGGAGGGTGCGACGAGTGTAGCGGATTATCGACCAATTAGGCTCATTCACTCCATAGCCAAACTCATTGCAAAAATCTTGCCGTCTGGCTCTCCAGGGTGATTAACAACATCATCTCCCCGGCTCAGACTGCTTTTTTAAAGTCAAAATGCGTACATGATAGCTTCATGTACGTGCATAATGGTGTCAAGCTGCTGCATAGAAGAAAAACCCCAGCGGTCCTATTAAAGCTTGACATCACCCGGGCTTTTGATAGTGTATCTTGGGAGTACCTCCTTGAACTGCTACAAAATCTGGGCTTCAGTGCCAGATGGAGGGATTGGATCGCACTGCTGTTGTTGACCTCCAGTTCGGCTGTCATGCTTAATGGGTGCCCGAAGTGCAGTTGCTGCACCAACAAGGGCTGCGCCAGGGGGACCCCCTCTCACCGTTGCTATTCATTCTGGCAATTGATCCACTGCATCGCCTGCTTCGGCTTGCAGCAGAGAGAAACATCATAAACCCTTTGCCGGGAAGAGAGCTGAAGCTGCGTGTCAGTCTCTATGCGGACGACGCTGTCCTCTTTGCAAACCCAATCGCTGAAGAGATTGAGGCCCTCATGGGTATTCTGCATGGCTTTGGGGATGCAACTGGTCTCAAGATTAACCTCGCTAAATCATCTGCGACGCCCATCCGCTGCGAGGACATCAATATGGCCGAGGTTTTGCAGAGCTTTGGGGGACAAATGAAGTCCTTCCCGATAACATACCTGGGGCTACCGATTATGCCGGCAAGGCTCAGGCTTGTGCACCTTCAATTCGTCCTTGATCGCATCCGAGCTCGGCTGGTGGGGTGGAAGACGAAGCTGCTAACCATTGCCGGACGTCGAGTGCTAGTCCGTGCGGTCCTCACCTCGCGGCCGACCTTCACCCTCACCGCGCTGCGGGTGCCGAAGAAGCTTCTAAAAGAGATTGACAAATCCAGAGGAAAGTTCCTTTGGGCGCACAATGAGATGATCACAGGGGCAAATGCAAAGTTAATTGGGCAAAGGTGTGTACCCCGATCGAGCATGGCGGTCTTGGCATCCTCGACCTGCAGAAGTATGGCCGAGCGCTACGGCTTCGGTGGCTCTGGTACACATGGAAATGTTGGGGAACATAGTAATTTCAAAAAAATTCCTACGCACACACAAGATCATGGTGATGCATAGCAACGAGAGGGGAGAGTGTGATCTACGTACCCTTGTAGACCAACAGCGGAAGCGTTAGCACAACGCGGTTGATGTAGTCGTACGTCTTCACGGCCCGACCGATCAAGCACCGAAACTATGGCACCTCCGAGTTTTAGCACACGTTCAGCTCGATGACGATCCCCGGACTCTGATCCAGCAAAGTGTCGGGGAAGAGTTCCGTCAGCACGACGGCATGGTGACGATCTTGATGTTCTACCGTCGCAGGGCTTCGCCTAAGCACCGCTACAATATTATCGAGGATTATGGTGGAAGGGGGCACCGCACATGGCTAAGAATATGATCACGTGGATCAACTTGTGTCTAGAGGTGCCCCCCTGCCCCATATATAAAGGAGCAAGGGAGGAGGAGGCCGGCCCTAGGAGGGGGCGCGCCAAGTGTGGAGTCCTACTAGGACTCCCTAGTCCTAGTAGGATTCCACCTCCCATATGGAATAGGAAAAGAGGAAGGGAAAAGGAGAAGGAAGGAAGGGGGCGCCCCCCTTCCCTAGTCCAATTCGGACCAGACCAAGGGGAGGGGTGCGGCCACCCTTGAGGCCCTTTTTCTTCTTTCCCGTATGGCCCAATAAGGTCCAATATGTATTCCCGTAACTCTCCGGTACTCCGAAAAATACCCGAATCACTCGGAACCTTTCCGATGTCCGAATATAGTCGTCCATATATCGATCTTTACGTCTCGAGCATTTCGAGACTTCTCGTTATGTCCCCGATCTCATCCGGGACTCCGAACTCCTTTGGGTACATCAAAACTCATAAACTCATAATATAACTGTCATCGAAACCTTAAGCGTGCGGACTCTACGGGTTCGAGAACAATGTAGACATGACCGAGACATGTCTCCGGTCAATAACCAATAGCGGAACCTGGATGCTCATATTGGCTCCTACATATTACGAAGATCTTTATCGGTCAGACCGCATAACAACATACGTTGTTCCCTTTGTCATCGGTACGTTACTTGCCCGAGATTCGATCGTCGGTATCTTAATACCTAGTTCAATCTCGTTACCGGCAAGTCTCTTTAATCGTTCCCTAATACATCATCTCACAACTAACTCATTAGTTGCAATGCTTGCAGGCTTATGTGATGTGCATTACCGAGAGGGCCCAGAGATACCTCTCCGACAATCGGAGTGACAAATCCTAATCTCGAAATACGCCAACCCAACATGTACCTTTGGAGACACCTGTAGAGCTCCATTATAATCACCCAGTTACATTGTGATGTTTGGTAGCACACAAAGTGTTCCTCCGGCAAACGGGAGTTGCATAATCTCATAGTCATAGGAACATGTATAAGTCATGAAGAAAGCAATAGCAACATACTAAATGATCGGGTGCTAAGCTAATGGAATGGGTCATGTCAATCACATCATTCTCCTAATGATGTGATCCCGTTAATCAAATAACAACTCTTTTGTTTATGGTTAGGAAACATAACCATCTTCGATTAACGAGCTAGTCAAGTAGAGGCATACTAGTGACACTTTGTTTGTCTATGTATTCACACATGTATTATGTTTCCGGTTAATACAATTCTAGCATGAATAATAAACATTTATCATGATATAAGGAAATAGATAATAACTTTATTATTGCCTCTAGGGCATATTTCCTTCAGTCTCCCACTTGCACTAGAGTCAATAATCTAGTTCACATCGCCATGTGATTCAACACTAAGAGTTCACATCACCATGTGATTAACACCCATAGTTCACATCGTCATGTGACCTATACCCAAAGGGTTTACTAGAGTCAATAATCTAGTTCACATCATTTATGTGATTAACACCCAAAGAGTACTAAGGTGTGATCATGTTTTGCTTGTGAGATAATTTTAGTCAACGGGTCTGTCACATACAGATCCGTAAGTATTTTGCGAATTCTATGTCTACAATGCTCTGCACGGAGCTACTCTAGCTAATTGCTCCCACTTTCAATATGTATCTAGATCGAGACTTAGAGTCATCCAGATCTGTGTCAAAACTTGCATCGACGTAACTTTTTACGACGAACCTTTTGTCACCTCCATAATCGAGAAATATTTCCTTATTCCACTAAGGATAATTTTGACCAATGTCCAGTGATCTACTCTTAGATCACTATTGTACTCTCTTGCTTAACACAATGTAGGGTATACAATAGATCTGGTACACATCATGGCATACTTTATAGAACCTATGGCTGAGGCATAGGGAATGACTTTCATTCTCTTTTCTATCTTCTGCCGTGGTCGGGCTTTGAGTCTTACTCAATTTCATACCTTGTAACACAGCCAAGAACTCTTTCTTTGACTGTTCCATTTTTGAACTACTTCAAAATATTGTCAAGGTATGTACTCATTGAAAAAACTTATCAAGCGTCTTGATCTATCTCTATAGATTTTGATGCTTAATATGTAAGCAGCTTCACCGAGGTCTTTCTTTGAAAAACTTCTTTCAAAACACTCCTTTATGCTTTGCAGAATAATTCTACATTATTTCCGATCAACAATATGTCATTCACATATACTTATCAGAAATGTTGTAGTGCTCTCACTCACTTTCTTGTAAATACAGGCTTCACCGCAAGTCTGTATAAAACTATATGCTTTGATCATCTCATCAAAGCGCATATTCCAACTCCGAGATGCTTGCACCAGTCCATAGATGGATCGCTGGAGCTTGCACATTTTGTTAGCACCTTTAGGATTGACAAAACCTTCTGGTTGTATCATATACAACTCTTCTTTAATAAATCCATTAAGGAATGCAGTTTTGTTTATCCATTTGCCAGATTTCATAAAAATGCGGCAATTGCTAACATGATTTGGACAGACTTAATCATCGCTACGAGTGAGAAAATTTCATCGTAGTCAACACCTTGAACTTTGTCAAAAAAAACCTTTTTTTGACAAGTCTAGCTTTGTAGATAGTAACACTACTACCAGCGTCCGTCTTCCTCTTGAAGATCCATTTATTTTCTATGGCTTGCCGATCATCGGGCAAATCCATCAAAGTCCATACTTTGTTCTCATACATGGATCATATCTCAGATTTCATGGCCTCAAACCATTTCGCGGAATCTGGGCTCATCATCGCTTCCTCATAGTTCGCAAGTTCGTCATGGTCTAGTAACATGACTTCTAAAACAGGATTGTCGTACCACTCTGGTGCGGATCTCACTCTGGTTTACCTACGAGATTCGGTAGTAACTTGATCTGAAGTTACATGATCATCATCATTAGCTTCCTCACTAATTGGTGTAGTAGTCACAAGAACAGATTTCTTTGATGAACTACTTTCCAATAAGGGAGAAGGTACAATTACCTTATCAAGTTTTCTACTTTCCTCCCACTCACTTCTTTCGAGAGAAACTCCTTCTCTAGAAAGGATCCATTCTTAGTAACGAATGTCTTGCCTTCGGATCTGTGATAGAAGGTGTACCCAACAGTCTTCTTTGGGTATCCTATGAAGACATATTTCTCCGATTTGGGTTTGAGCTTATCAGGATGAAACTTTTTCACATAAGCATCACAACCCAAAACTTTAAGAAACGACAACTTTGGTTTCTTGCCAAACCATAATTCAGATTGTGTCGTCTCAACGGATTTAGATGGTGCCCTTTTTAACGTGAATGGAGCTGTCTCTAATGCATAATCCCAAAACGATAGTGGTAGATTGGTAAGAGACATCATAGATTGCACTATATCCAATAAAGTACGGTTGTGACGATCGGACACACCATTATGCTGTGGTGTTCCAGGTGGCATGAGTTTGTGAAACTATTCCACAATGTTTTAATTGAAGACCAAACTCGTAACTCAAATATTTGTCTCTGCGATCAGATCGTAGAAACTTTTTTTTTCTTGTCACGATGATTTTCCACTTCACCCTGGAATTATTTGAACTTTTCAAATGTTTCAGACTTATGTTTCATCAAGTAGATATACTCATATCTGCTCAAATCATCTGTGAAGATCAGAAAATAATGATACCTGTCGCGAGCCTCAATATTCATCGGACCACATACATCAGTATGTATGATTTCCAACAAATCTGTTGCTCGCTCCATTGTTCCGAAGAACAGAGTCTTAGTCATCTTGCCCATGAGGCATGGTTCGCAAGCATCAATTGATTCATAATCAAGTGATTCCAAAAGCCCATCAGCATGGAGTTTCTTCATGCGCTTTACACCAATATGACCTAAACGGCAGTGCCACAAATAAGTTGCACTATCATTATTAATTTTGCATCTTTTGGTTTCAATATTATGATTATGTGTATCACTACGATCGAGATCCAACGAACTATTTTCATTGGGTGTGTAACCATATAAGGTTTTATTCATGTAAACAGAACAACAATTTATTCTCTTACTTAAATGAATAACCGTATTACAATAAACATGATCAAATCATATTCATGCTCAACACAAACACCAAATAACACTTATTTAGGTTCAACACTAATCCCGAAATTATAGGGAGTGTGCGATGATGATCATATCAATCTTGGAACCACTTCCAACACACATCGTCACTTCACCCTTAACTAGTCTCTGTTTATTCTGCAACTCCCGTTTCGAGTTACTAATCTTAGCAACTGAACTAGTATCAAATACTAAGGGGTTGCTATAAACACTAGTAAAGTACACATCAATAACATGTATATCAAATATACTTATGTTCACTTTGCCATCCTTCTTATCCGCCAATCACTTGGGGTAGTTCCGCTTCCAGTGACCAGTCCCTTTGCAGTAGAAGCACTCAGTTTCAGGCTTAGGTCTAGACTTGGGTTTTTCACTTGAGCAGCAACTTGCTTGCCGTTCTTCTTGAAGTTCCCCTTTCTTCCCTTTGTCCCTTTACTTGAAACTAGTGGTTTTGTTTACCATCAACACTTGATGCTTTTCTTGATTTCTACCTTCGTCGATTTCAGCATCACAAAGAGCTTGGGAATCGTTTCCGTTATCCCTTGCATATTATAGTTCATCACGAAGTTCTACTAACTTGGTGATGGTGACTAGAGAATTCTGTCAATCACTATCTTATCTGGAAGATTAACTCCCACTTGATTCAAGCGATTGTAGTACCCAGACAATCTGAGCACATGCTCACTAGTTGAGCGATTCTCCTCCATCTTTTAGCTATAGAACTTGTTGGAGACTTCATATCTCTCAACTCGGGTATTTGCTTGAAATATTAACTTCAACTCCTGGAACATCTCATATGGGTCCATGACGTTCAAAACGTCTTTTGAAGTCCCGATTCTAAGCCGTTAAGCATGGTGCACTAAACTATCAAGTAGTCATCATATTGAGCTAGCCAAACGTTCATAACGTCTGCATCTGCTCCTGCAATAGGTCTGTCACCTAGCGGTGCATCAAGGACATAATTCTTCTGTGCAGCAATGAGGATAAACCTCAGTCACGGATCCAATCCGCATCATTGCTACTAACATCTTTCAACACAATTTTCTCTAGGAACATATCAAAATAAACAGTGGAAGCAACAACGCGAGCTATTGATCTACAATAATTTGCAAAATACTACCAGGACTAAGTTCATGATAAATTTAAGTTCAATTAATCATATTACTTAAGAACTCCCACTTAGATAGACATCCCTCTAATCCTCTAAGTGATTACGTGATCCAAATCAACTAAACCATGTCCGATCATCACGTGAGATGGAGTAGTTTCATTGGTGAACATCACTATGTTGATCATATCTACTATATGATTCACGCTCGACCTTTCGGTCTCCGTGTTCCGAGGCCATATCTGTATATGCTTGGCTCGTCAAGTATAACCTGAGTATTCCGCGTGTGCAACTGTTTTGCACCCGTTGTATTTGAACGTAGAGCCTATCACACCCGATCATCACGTGGTGTCTCAGCACGAAGAACTTTCGCAACGGTGCATACTCAGGGAGAACACTTCTTGATAATTAGTGAGAGATCATCTTATAATGCTACCGTTAATCAAAGCAAGATAAGATGCATAAAAGATAAACATCACATGCAATCAATATAAGTGATATGATATGGCCATCATCATCTTGTGCTTGTGATCTCCATCTCCGAAGCACCGTCGTATCACCATCGTCACCGGCGCGACACCTTGATCTCCATCGTAGCATCGTTGTCGTCTCGCCAATCTTATGCTTCCAGACTATCGTACCGCTTAGTGATAAAGTAAAGCATTACAGGCGATTGCATTGCATACAATAAAGCGACAACCATATGGCTCCTGCCAGTTGCCGATAACTCGGTTACAAAACATGATCATCTCATACAATAAAATTTAGCATCATGTCTTGACCATATCACATCACAACATGCCCTGCAAAAACAAGTTAGACGTCCTCTACTTTGTTGTTGCAGTTTTACGTGGCTGCTACGGGTTAAGCAAGAACCAATCTTACTACGCATCAAAACCACAACGATAGTTTGTCAAGTTGGTTGTTTTAACCTTCGCAAGGACCGGGCGTAGCCACACTCGGTTCAACTAAAGTTGGAGAAACTACACCCCAAGCCACCTATGTGCAAAGCACGTCGGGAGAACCGGTCTCGCGTAAGCGTACGCGTAATGTCGGTCCGGGCCGCTTCGTCCAACAATACCGCCGAACCAAAGTATGACATGCTGGTAAGCAGTATGACTTATATCGCCCACAACTCACTTGTGTTCTACTCGTGCATATAACATCAACATATAAAACTTAGGCTCGGATGCCACTGTTGGGGAACGTAGTAATTTCAAAAAATCCTACGCACACGCAAGATCATGGTGATGCATAGCAACGAGAGGGGAGAGTGTGATCTACGTACCCTTGTAGATCGACAACGGAAGCGTTTGGTTGATGTAGTCGTACGTCTTCACGGCCCGATCGATCAAGCACCGAAATACGGCACCTCCGAGTTCTAGCACACGTTCAGCTCGATGACGATCCCCGGACTCCGATCCAGCAAAGTGTCGGGGAAGAGTTCCGTCAGCACGACGGCGTGGTGACGATCTTGATGTACTACTGTCGCAGGGCTTCGCCTAAGCACCGCTACAATATTATCGAGGACTATGGTGGAAGGGGGCACCGCACACGGCTAAGAATATGATCACGTGGATCAACTTGTGTCTAGAGGTGCCCCCCTGCCCCCGTATATAAAGGAGCAAGGGAGGAGGAGGCCGGCCCTAGGAGGGGGTGCGCCAAGTGTGGAGTCCTACTAGGACTCCCTAGTCCTAGTAGGATTCCACCTCCCATATGGAATAGGAAAAGAGGAAGGGAAAAGGAGAAGGAAGGAAGGGGGCGCCCCCTTCCCTAGTCCAATTCGGACCAGACCAAGGGGAGGGGTGCGGCCACCCTTGAGGCCCTTTTCCTTCTTTCCCGTATGGCCCAATAAGGCCCAATACGTATTCCCGTAACTCTCCGGTACTCCGAAAAATACCCGACACTCGGAACCTTTCCGATGTCCGAATATAGTCGTCCAATATATCTTTACGTCTCGACCATTTCGAGACTCCTCGTCATGTCCCCGATCTCATCCGGGACTCCGAACTCCTTCGGTACATCAAAACTCATAAACTCATAATATAACTGTCATTGAAACCTTAAGCGTGCGGACCCTACGGGTTCGAGAACAATGTAGACATGACCGAGACACGTTCCAGTCAATAACCAATAGCGGAACCTGGATGCTCATATTGGCTCCCACATATTCTACGAAGATCTTTATCGGTCAGACCGCATAACAACATACGTTGTTCCCTTTGTCATCGGTATGTTACTTGCCCGAGATTCGATCGTCGGTATCTCAATACCTAGTTCAATCTCGTTACCGGCAAGTCTCTTTACTCGTTCCATAATACATCATCCACTAACTCATTAGTTGCAATGCTTGCAAGGCTTGTGATGTGCATTACCGAGAGGGCCCAGAGATACCTCTCCGACAATCGGAGTGACAAATCCTAATCTCGAAATACGCCAACCCAACAAGTACCTTTGGAGACACCTGTAGAGCACCTTTATAATCACCCAGTTACGTTGTGACGTTTGGTGGCACACAAAGTGTTCCTCCGGCAAACGGGAGTTGCATAATCTCATAGTCATAGGAACATGTATAAGTCATGAAGAAAGCAATAGCAACATACTAAACGATCGGGTGCTAAGCTAATGGAATGGGTCATGTCAATCAGATCATTCAACTAATGATGTGATCGTTAATCAAATAACAACTCTTTGTTCATGGTTAGGAAACTAACCATCTTTGATTAACGAGCTAGTCTAGTAGAGGCATACTAGTGACACTTTGTTGGTCTATGTATTCACACATGTATTATGTTTCCGGTTAATACAATTCTAGCATGAATAATAAACATTTATCATGATATAAGGAAATAAATAATAACTTTATTATTGCCTCTAGGGCATATTTCCTTCAGTCTCCCACTTGCACTAGAGGCAATAATAAAATGGTTATTATTATATTTCTTTGTTCATGATAATTGTCTATTGTTCATGCTATAATTGTGTTATCCGGAAATCGTAATACATGTGTGAATACATAGACCACAACACGTCCCTAGTGAGCCTCTAGTTGACTAGCTCGTTGATCAAAAGATAGTCATGGTTTCCTGACTATGGACATTGGATGTCATTGATAACGGGATCACATCATTAGGAGAATGATGTGATGGACAAGACCCAATCCTAAGCATAGCTCAAAGATCGTGTAGTTCGTTTGCTGTAGCTTTTCCGAATGTCAAGTATCATTTCCTTAGACCATGAGATTGTGCAACTCCCGGATACCGTAGGAGTGCCTTGGGTGTGCCAAACGTCACAACGTAACTGGGTGACTATAAAGGTACATTACAGGTATCTCCGAAAGTGTCTGTTGGGTTGGCACGAATCGAGACTGGGATTTGTCACTCCGTATGACGGAGAGGTATCTCTGGGCCCACTCGGTAATGCATCATCATAATGAGCTCAATGTGACCAAGTGGTTGATCACGGGATCATGCATTACGGTACGAGTAAAGTGACTTCGGTAACGAGATTGAACGAGGTATTGGGATACCGACGATCGAGTCTCGGGCAAGTAACGTACCGATTGACAAAGGGAATTGTATACGGGATTGATATCCTCGACATCGTGGTTCATCCGATGAGATCATCGAGGAGCATGTGGGAGCCAACATGGGTATCCAGATCCCGCTGTTGGTTATTGACCGGAGAGTCGTCTCGGTCATGTGCTGTCTCCCGAACCCGTAGGGTCTACACACTTAAGGTTCGGTGACGCTAGGGTTGTGATATGATATGCAGTAACCCGAAAGTTGTTCGGAGTCCCGGATGAGATCCTGGACGTCACGAGGAGTTCCGAATGGTCCGGAGGTGAAGAATTATATATAGGAAGTGTTGTTTCGGCCATCGGGAAAGTTTCGGGGTCACCGGTATTGTACCGGGACCACCGGATGAGTCCCGGGGGTCCACCGGGTGGGGCCACCCATCCCGGAGGGCCCCATGGGCTGAAGTGGGGGACAGCCCATAGTGGGCTGGTGCCCCCCTTGGGCCCCCCATGCGCCTAGGGTTGGGAACCCTAGGGGAGGGGGCGCCTCCACTTGCCTTGGGGGGTACTCCACCCCTTGGCCGCCGCCCCCCTAGGAGATCCCATCTCCTAGGGCCGGCGCACCCCCTAGGGGGCCTATATAAGGGGGAGGGAGGGCCCGCACCTCAAGCTTGGCGCCTCCCTCTCCCCTGCTACACCTCTCCCTCTCGCAGAAGCTCGGCGAAGCCCTGCTGCGATCACTGCTGCATCCACCACCACGCCGTCGTGCTGCTGGATCTTCATCAACCTCTCCTTCCCCTTGCTGGATCAAGAAGGAGGAGACGTCATCCGCTCCGTACGTGTGTTGAACGCGGAGGTGCCGTCCGTTCGGCACTTGGTCATCGGTGATTTGGATCACGGCGAGTACGACTCCATCATCCCCGTTCTCTTGAACGCTTCCGCTTATCTACAAGGGTATGTAGATGCTTGATGCGTAGAAAATTTTTTTCTTGCTACGTTCCCCAACAGTGGCATCATGCTAGGTCTATGCGTAGTTTCTATGCACGAGTAGAACAAAGTAGTTGTGGGCGTCGATTTTGTCAATTTGTGCCGTTACTAGTCTTATCTTGATTCGGCGGCATCGTGGGATGAAGCGGCCCGGACCAACCTTACACGTACTTACGTGAGACGGTTCCACCGACTGACATGCACTAGTTGCATAAGGTGGCTAGCGGGTGTCTGTCTCTCCCACTTTAGTCGGATCGGATTCGATGAAAAGGGTCCTTATGAAGGGTAAATAGAAATTGGCATATCACGTTGTGGTTTTGGCGTAGGTAAGAAACGTTCTTGCTAGAAACCCTATAGCCACGTAAAAACTTGCAACAACAATTAGAGGACGTCTAACTTGTTTTTGCAGCATGCCTTGTGATGTGATATGGCCAAAAGGATGTGATGAATGATATATGTGATGTATGAGATTGATCATGTTCTTGTAATAGGAATCACGACTTGCATGTCGATGAGTATGACAACCGGCAGGAGCCATAGGAGTTGTCTTTATTTATTTATGACCTGCGTGTCAACCTAAACGTCATGTAATTACTTTACTTTATTGCTAAAGCGTTAGCCATAGTAGTAGAAGTAATAGTGGCGAGACAACTTCATGGAGACACGATGATGGAGATCATGATGATGGAGATCATGGTGTCATGCCGGTGACAAGATGATCATGGAGCCCCAAGATGGAGATCAAAGGAGCTATATGATATTGGCCATATCATGTCACTATTATTTGATTGCATGTGATGTTTATCATGTTTTTGCATCTTGTTTACTTAGAACGACGGTAGTAAATAAGATGATCCCTCATAATAATTTCAAGAAAGTGTTCCCCCTAACTGTGCGCCGTTGCGAAGTCACCACGTGATGATCGGGTGTGATAGATTCTAACGTTCAATACAACGGGTGTAAGGCCAGATTTACACACGCAATACACTTAGGTTGACTTGACGAGCCTAGCATGTACAGACATGGCCTCGGAACACGGAAGACCGAAAGGTCGAGCATGAGTCGTATAGAAGATACGATCAACATGAAGATGTTCACCGATGTTGACTAGTCCGTCTCACGTGATGATCGGACACGGCCTAGTTGAACTCGGATCATGTTATACTTAGATGACTAGAAGAGGGATGTCTATCTAAGTGGGAGTTCATTGAATAATTTGATTAGATGAACTTAATTATCATGAACTTAGTCTAAAATCTTTGCAATATGTCTTGTAGATCAAATGGCCAACGTTGTCCTCAACTTCAACGCGTTCCTAGAGAAAACCAAGCTGAAAGACGATGGCAGCAACTATACGGACTGGGTCCGGAACCTGAGGATCATCCTCATAGCTGCCAAGAAAGATTATGTCCTAGAAGCACCGCTAGGTGACGCACCCGTCCCACAGAACCAAGACGTTATGAACGCTTGGCAGACACGTGCTGATGATTACTCCCTCGTTCAGTGCGGCATGCTTTACAGCTTAGAACCGGGGCTCCAAAAGCGTTTTGAGCGACACGGAGCATATGAGATGTTTGAAGAGCTGAAAATGGTTTTCCAAGCTCATGCCCGGGTCGAGAGATATGAAGTCTCCGACAAGTTCTTCAGTGTAAGATGGAGGAAAACAGTTCTGTCAGTGAGCACATACTCAAAATGTCTGGGTTGCATAACCGCTTGACTCAGCTGGGAGTTAATCTCCCGGATGACGCGGTCATTGACAGAATCCTTCAGTCGCTTCCACCGAGCTACAAGAGCTTTGTGATGAACTTCAATATGCAGGGGATGGAAAAGACCATTCCTGAAGTATTTGCAATGCTGAAATCAGCAGAGGTAGAAGTCAAAAAGGAACATCAAGTGTTGATGGTGAATAAAACCACTAAGTTCAAGAAAGGCAAGGGTAAGAAACTTCAAGAAGGACGGCAAGGGAGTTGCCGCGCCCGGCAAGCAAGCTGCCGGGAAGAAGCCAAAGAATGGACCCAAGCCCGAGATTGAGTGCTTTTATTGCAAGGAAAGTGGTCACTGGAAGCGGAACTGCCCCAAATACTTAGCGGACAAGAAGGCCGGCAAAACGAAAGGTATATGTGATATACATGTAATTGATGTGTACCTTACCAGTACTCGTAGTAGCTCCTGGGTATTTGATACCGTGTGCGGTTGCTCACATTTGTAACTCAAAACAGGAGCTGCGGAATAAGCGGAGACTGGCGAAGGACGAGGTGACGATGCGCGTCGGGAATGGTTCCAAGGTCGATGTGATCGCCGTCGGCACGCTACCTCTACATTTACCTATGGATTAGTTTTAAACCTCAATAATTGTTATTTAGTGCCAGCTTTGAGCATGAACATTGTATCAGGATCTCGTTTAATACGAGATGGCTACTCATTTAAATCCGAGAATAATGGTTGTTCTATTTATATGAGAGATATGTTTTATGGTCATGCTCCGATGGTGAATGGTTTATTCTTAATGAATCTCGAGCGTAATGCTACACATATTCATAGTGTGAGACCAAAAGATGTAAGGTTGATAATGATAGTCCCACATACTTGTGGCACTGCCGCCTTGGTCACATAGGTGTCAAACGCATGAAGAAGCTCCATGCAGATGGACTTTTAGAGTCTCTTGATTATGAATCATTTGACACGTGCGAACCATGCCTCATGGGTAAATGACCAAGACTCCGTTCTCAGGAACAATGGAGCGAGCAACCAACTTATTGAGAAATCATACATACTGATGTGTGCGTCCAATGAGTGTTGAGGCTCGTGGTGGCTATCGTGATGTTCTCACCTCATGTGATTGAGTAGATATGGGGTATGTCTACGTTAATGAAACACAAGTCTGAACCTTTGAGAAAGTTCAAGGAATTTCGAGTGAGGTTGAGAATCAACGTGACAGGAAAATCAAGTTCTTTGCGATCAAGATCGGTGGGGGAGAATACTTGAGTCACTGATTTGGCAAACTTAAGAGGATGGGGGGGATGTTGTCAAACTCATCCTGGAAACCTCAGCGTAATGTGTGTCCGAACTACGTAATCGCACTCTATTAGATATGGTGCGATCTATGATGTCTCTTACCGATTTACCGCTATCATTTTGGGGCTATGCTTTAGAGACTGTCGCATTCACTTTAAATAGGGCTCCGTCGAAATCCGTTGAGACGACACCGTATGAATTATGGTTTGGGAAGAAACCTAAGCTGTCGTTTCTAAAAGTTTGGGGATGCGATGCTTATGTCAAGAAACTTCAACCTGAAAAGCTCGAACCCAAGTCGGAAAAATGCGTCTTCATAGGATACCCTAAAGAAACTGTTGGGTATACCTTCTACCTCAGATCCGAAGGCAAGATCTTTGTTGCCAAGAATGGGTCCTTTCTAGAGAAGGAGTTTCTCTCGAAAGAAATAAATGGGAGGAAGGTAGAACTTGATGAAGTATTACCTCTTGAACCGGTAAGTGGCGCAGCTCAAGAAAATGTTCCTGAGGTGCTTGCACCGACTAGAGAGGAAGTTGATGATGGTGATCATGAAACTTCAGATCAAGTTGCTACTGAACTTCGTAGGTCCACAAGGACACGTTCCGCACCAGAGTGGTACGGCAACCCTGTCTTGGAAATCATGTTGTTAGACAACGGTGAACCTTCGAACTATGAAGAAGCGATGGCGGGCCCGGATTCCGACAAATGGCTGGAAGCCATGAAATCCGAGATAGGATCCATGTATGAAAACGAAGTATGGACTTTGACTGACTTGCCCGTTGATCGGCGAGCCATAGAAAATAAATGGATCTTTAAGAAGAAGACAGACGCGGATGGTAATGTGACCATCTATAAGGCTCGGCTTGTCGCTAAGGGTTATCGACAAGTTCAAGGGGTTGACTACGATGAGACTTTCTCACCCGTAGCGAAGCTGAAGTCCGTCTGAATCATGTTAGCAATTGCCGCATTCTATGATTATGAGATATGGCAAATGGACGTCAAAACGGCATTCCTTAATGGTTTCCTTAAGGAAGAATTGTATATGATGCAGCCGGAAGGTTTTGTCGATCCTAAGAATGCTGACAAGGTGTGCAAGCTCCAACGCTCGATTTATGGGCTGGTGCAAGCATCTCGGAGTTGGAACATTCGCTTTGATGAGATGATCATAGCGTTTGGGTTTATGCAGACTTATGGAGAAGTCTGCATTTACAAGAAAGTGAGTGGGAGCTCTGTAGCATTTCTCATATTGTATGTGGATGACATACTGTTGATGGGAAATGATATAGAATTCTTGGAAAGCATAAAGGCCTATTTGAATAAGTGTTTTTCAATGAAGGACCTTGGAGAAGCTGCTTATATATTAGGCATCAAGATCTATAGAGATAGATCGAGACGCCTCATTGGTCTTTCACAGAGTACGTACCTTGACAAGATTTTGAAGAAGTTTAAAATGGATCAGTCAAAGAAGGGGTTCTTGCCTGTATTGCAAGGTACGAGATTGAGCTTGGCTCAATGCCCGACCACGGCAGAAGATAGAGAAAAGATGAGTGTCGTCCCCTATGCCTCGGCCATAGGGTCTATCATGTATGCTATGCTGTGTACCAGACCTGATGTAAACCTTGCCGTAAGTTTTGTAGGAAGGTACCAAAGTAATCCCGGCATGGAACACTAGACAGCGGTCAAAAATATCCTGAAGTACCTGAAAAGGACTAAGGAAATGTTTCTCGTTTATGGAGGTGGCGAAGAGCTTGTCGTAAAGGGTTACGTCGATGCTAGCTTCGACACAGATCTGGATGACTCTAAGTCACAAACCGGATACGTGTATATTTTGAATGGTGGGGCAGTAAGCTGGTGCAGTTGCAAGCAAAGCGTTGTGGCGGGATCTACATGTGAAGCAGAGTACATGGCAGCCTCGGAGGCAGCACACAAAGCAGTCTGGGTGAAGGAGTTCATTACCGACCTAGGAGTCATACCCAATGCGTCGGGCCCAATGACTCTCTTCTGTGACAACACTGGAGCTATTGCCCTTGCCAAGGAGCCCAGGTTTCACAGGAAGACCAGGCATATCAAGCGTCGCTTCAACTCCATTCGTGAAAGTGTTCAAAATGGAGACATAGAGATTTGTAAAGTACATACGGACCTGAATGTAGCAGATCCGTTGACTAAACCTCTCCCTAGAGCAAAACATGATCAACATCAGAATTCCATGGGTGTTCGATTCATCACAATGTAACTAGATGATTGACTCTAGTGCAAGTGGGAGACTGTTGGAAGTATGCCCTAGAGGCAATAATAAAATGATTATTATATTTCCTTGTTCATGATAATTGTCTATTATTCATGCTATAATTGTATTATCCGGAAATCATAATACATGTGTGAATACATAGACCACAATGTGTCCCTAGTGAGCCTCTAGTTGACTAGCTAGTTGATCAACAGATAGTCATGGTTTCCTGGCTATGGACATGGGGATGTCATTGATAACAGGATCACATCATTAGGAGAATGATGTGATGGACAAGACCCAAACCTAAGTATAGCACAAAGATCGTGTAGTTCGTTTGCTGTAGCTTTTATGGATGTCAAGTATCATTTCCTTAGACCATGAGATTATGCAACTCCCAGATACCGTAGAAGTGCCTTGGGTGTGCCAAACGTCACAATGTAACTGGGTGACTATAAAGGTACATTACAGGTATCTCCGAAAGTGTCTGTTGGGTTGGCACGAATCGAGATTGGGATTTGTCACTTCGTATGACGGAGAGGTATCTCTGGGCCCACTCGATAATGCATCATCATAATGAGCTCAATGTGATCAAGTGGTTGATCACGGGATCATGCATTACGGTACGAGTAAAGTGACTTGCCGGTAACGAGACTGAACAAGGTATTGGGATACCGACGATCGAGTCTCGGGCAAGTAACGTACCGATTGACAAAGGGAATTGGGTACGGGATTGATTAGGTCCTCGACATCGTGGTTTATCCGATGAGATCATCGAGGAGTATGTGGGAGCCAACATGGGTATCCAGATCCCGCTGTTGGTTATTGACCAGAGAGTCATCTCGGTCATGTCTGCTTGTCTCCCGAACCCGTAGGGTCTACACACTTAAGGATCGGTGACGCTAGGGTTGTATAGATATGAGTATGCAGTAATCCAAAAGTTGTTCGGAGTCCTGGATGAGATCCTAGACGTCACGAGGAGTTCCGGAATTGTCCGGAGGTGAAGAATTATATATAGGAAGTGTAGTTTCGGCCATCGGGAAAGTTTCGGGGTCATCGGTATTGTACCGAGACCACCGGATGGGTCCCGGGGTCCATCGGGTGGGGCCACCCATCCCGGAGGGCCCCATGGGCCGAAGTGGGGAGGGGAACCAGCCCATAGTGGGCTGGTGCGCCCCCCCTTGGGCCCCCCATGCGCCTAGGGTTGGGAACCCTAGGGGAGGGGGCGCCTCCACTTGCCTTGGGGGTACTCCACCCCCTTGGCCGCCGCCCCCCTAGGAGATCCCATCTCCTAGAGCCGGCGCAACCCCCTAGGGGGCCTATATAAAGGGGGGAGGGAGGGCAGCCGTACCTCAAGCCTTGGCGCCTCCCTCTCCCTACTACACCTCTCCCTCTCGCAGAAGCTCGGCGAAGCCCTGCTGCGATCACTGCTGCATCCACCACCACGCCGTCGTGCTGCTGGATCTTCATCAACCTCTCCTTCCCCCTTGCTGGATCAAGAAGGAGGAGACGTCATCTGCTCCGTACGTGTGTTGAACGCGGAGGTGACGTCCGTTCGGCACTTGGTCATCGGTGATTTGGATCACGGCGAGTACGACTCCATCATCCCCGTTCTTTTGAACGCTTCTGCTCGCGATCTACAAGGGTATGTAGATGCACTCTCCTCTCGTTGCTAGTTGACTCCATAGATTGACCTTGGTGAAACGTAGGAAATTTTTTTGTTTTCTGCTACGATCCCCAACACATTCCCCCGTTGCCCGACGCCGTGGCGAAGCCGACGTACTTTGCCGAGGAAGTCGAGGTCGTGCGCGCCTCCCTCACCGACGCCCAACTCTTCCTCCCCCAGTACACCGCCGACAACCACGCGGCTTGGGCGGCGTATTTCGAGCGCCGCCAGCAGCAGCGCTTGGCGTCCATCAACGGCGCGCCGGTGGTTGGCGGCCGGCAGAACAGTGAGGGGCGCCACCTGTGGTGGGGCGTCCCCGGCCGCACACTCGAGGGCGTGCTGACGTACCTCGAGGGCGGCAACGACCCGCCGTTGGCGTACCCAGCAAGGGCGGCCGCCCCGGCGCATCACCGACGCGCCGGGCCATGGGCGCCAAGGAGGTTCGGGTCCTCCTCCTCTTCTTCCTCCTCCCGATCTTCATCGCACTCCTCCGGCACTCCGGCCCTGCTCGGCGTCAAGGCCGAGCCCGCGGCGGAGACGCCGCTCGGCTGGCGCACCCGCAGCGCCGGCATCGTCATCAACGAGGGCGGCCGGCGTGCCTCCTCGTCGGCTCCTCCTCCGCACTTCGTCAAACCAAAGACGGAGCCGGAGCTCGCGCGAGTGAAGACGGAGCCGGGGCTCGCGCCGGTGAAGAAGGAGCCGGCCGCGCCGGTGACGACGGAGCTCGACGACGATGAAGTGGCCCTGGAATGGGCGCGCAGGGACTCCATAGCGATGGGGAAGGAGCGCCAGCGCGCCGCCCTGCTTCGCTTCGCGGAACGTCGACGTGACCGCGACGAAGGCGGAGTCGTCGTCATCTGCGACAGCGACGACGACGACGATGCGCCGCCACCAGTCCGCCATGGCGACGCCGGGCAGGGGTCCAGCAGGGGCGCCCGCGTCAAGGAGGAGAAGGCCGACGACGACGATGGCGGCGACTTCAGCCAGTTTTTCCTTTAGATTAGTTTATGTATATGTGCTATGTAATGAAAATCCGCGAACTTCGCCGAAATGTGCCGAAATTTATCGTGTTTGGCCGAAATTTATCATGTTTGGCCGAAATTTATCGTGTTTAAGCCGAACTTCGCCGAACTTCTTTTATTTTAAAACGTACCTGGGGCGGCCCTGGGGCCGGCGGCTTGGGACCAACTCGCCCCCAGGCCCAATTTTTGCACCGGCTCACCCCCAGACGGCGAATTTAGACGCTCCCTGGGGGGCCAATGGCTGGAGATGCCCTAATATTCACACATCATCGGTGGCATGTCACTGGCCGGCGGAAGGAATCTTCTGTTTGACACATCTCATTTTTCTAGCAACTATAAGAAATCAGTAAAGCAGTAGGAAGTAGAAACTCAGTCCAGAAGATTATCTGATGACCTGATATGCTACCTGGTGCCTTTTAGTACATAACAAATGTAACTTCTTCTCCAACAAAAATAATAATGTGAGGCAAAAAAAACATCTTGAGTACCATGCCCAGATACATATTTTGTTCCATTAGAAAATACAACTATATTTTGTTACATTCAGGTCATGTTATATCCTGCACGTATGTTACAGGTGTTTCTCTCTACTTTGTGCTCTAGACTTGTTTTCCCTACAATATGGCAAATTAATGTATATTCTTCTGAAGTCATAGTACATTGTTTAATCTGGGGTTTACTCCGGTGCCAAGTGTACCATATTGCTAGATTTAACTTTAATCTATGAGAGTTGCTCTGTAGCTATTTCAGCATAAATGGTTCATCATACTAGGATTTAATTAGTGATCTAACTTCTGTTGCTTCTTGGTGAATATGAAATATATTGCATTTTCATGGAAGCACGAGCCGAGTAGTTGTGGAGCGGGTCGTGGGAGAGACGGTTGGTGAGCGCGGGCTAGACGGGAAGGTGATGCCTGCGATGGCGACCAAGCCGGCGGGCAGGACAGGGGCGACCGTGGCCATCACGTTGTTTTCGAGGGAGAGCGCGGCAACCGCCATCACGCAGCTGAAGAAGTCAAAGCCCGGGGCGAAGTTGGCCATCGTGGCCAGCGTGAAGCTGACAGACCTAAATACCGGTGATAGGTTAGTCGTTGTCGCACCGTCTTTGAACTTGGTGGAGACACAGAAGGAGAGCAGTGGTGCCGTGAAGACCTCGACGCCTGCTGCCATGACCACGTCCATGACGATTGAGTTGGTAATAAAGATACTAATTGTATACAAATCCCCCAGCTTTGAAAACATTAGCTTATCCAACTTATTATTGAAAATCTTGATTCAAGATAAACGGAACATTTCCTATATACAATGAGCTTATTATTGAAGGTTGCATCAATTATGCTATTATTGCTGAAATAAGAGGCTTATGAATTTGTCAATCTTTGCATACCTTGTAATAGTGACTGTCAATCATTGCGTACCTTGTAATACTGACTGTCAATCTTTGTGTATCATGTAATAGTGACACATGGATGCATGAAGTTGAGTGATACTCCCTCTATAAAGAAATATAAGAGTATTTACAGTGAGAATACTAATACTATTTATAAATGGATGATATATATCCAGTTATAAGTTCTCGGGTGGCGAGCAATTTGGCTGCTTAAGGAGATAGGAAGATTGCAGAGAAGGAAAAAAAGTGGAAGAGAATTTATATTTGTCGTTGCATAATGAAAACTTGATGTAACCATGCTTAACCCATATTTCTAAATTAGAAGAATAATTTGATCAATGTGTCCATATTTTTATTATTCCGTGGCAACGCATGGGTATTCGGCTTTTGCCCGTAGCAACGCACGGGCATTCTACTAGTCCGAATTAGGAACCCAATTAACAGTCGTGAAGGAACGCACACACGTCGCCTAACCATGGCTTCTCCTTGTCCTTTTTATTCATTTTTTTTCCATGAGCTTACCTCTCGGCATTGGTGGTCGACGTGATTGGAGCTTCCACCCTCAGAAGCTCACGATTTGGCATCTGGGGAGTGCATCAGCTTGTGCCGACTGCCGAGCACCAACCTGACATGAATTTGAGTTTGTAGAATCCTGCAACCTTTGGTCGACACCTACGCTCTGACGAGCATGATTGAACTGTGCAGGCACAGGTGAGTAGTAATAAGCCAACAACCCTGCGCACTGAACTGAACTTCCAGTATCACTTCAAATTGGGGCCAACCGGGACCAGCAAATAGTACTATACCTGGCTACCGTATATGTACAGGTGAAACAGCGGTACCACATGGTGTGGTGCATACAACTCATTGCATGCAACAACCCCATGAAGTCGCAGCACATATTCCTACTTTTTTTTGAAGTCACAGCACACATTCACTTACTGAAACAGCCCGGTTAACAGTCACGACTCACGAGGTAGCGCACACTCGTCGTCTAGCCACGGCTTTTCCTTTTCCTTTTAATTCCTTTTTCTTTGTCTCTAAAGGTCTAATTAAGTGGATCAGTTCAATCATTGTAATATGGAGTGACATTCTATTATTTCATCAGTTGCGCGAAGAACACAATGACCGGTTCAGGTTAGCGCAAAACTAGTGATGTTACAAGCGAGTGATTTTACAAATTTGTAGAGAAACCAGGTCTTCGGCAAACTAAGATTTTCTTTCGACAGCCAAGATCCTGGGATACCTCATGAGGCCCGCTTAACCTGATTCACCACCAAAACTATGAGAAAAAAGTAAAATGTAGCTGGGCAAAGAAAAAACAGGAAACCATGCCCCCTGCAAAACACATGACTCACTTGACTGAGGTTGCAGTAATTTTGCATTTTTGTTGCTCCATTCTTGCAAAACAATCTGAACACCAAATTTGTATTCACTGTGCTTTGTAATTGCCTTCAGCAGTTGCCATAAGACATTTTCAGATTGATTATGTCCTGTGGTTTAAAATAGCCTAGTGAAGCTATTGTGTAATTACAATAACCAAGGATCAAATGGGAGAACTAAGTGGCAACAAACCTGGCAAAAATGTCTTGGAAGGAACAGAAAGTAAGGGGCAGTTAAAATCAGCAATATTGACAATCCAAAGACGTAGCCGTTTATAAGATGCATCCAGATCTCATTGGATGTGTATTATGACGGCTGTAGAACTGAATTTGGTTGACGGCTGTGATCTTGGAAACTACCAGCTCAAATGATTGCCATCAGGGACAGATTTGGAATTTTGAATACACATCTGATCATATGTCATCTTCATCTTGTAACAGTATCTCATAGATATCAGTGCGAATGAACAATTCCTTGCCATGCATAACTTCCTGGAGATCTGATAACTCTTTCATAGTCAGAACTGAGCTCAATTTTTGGAACCCATCAAGCCATAATCGTTTAGACCTGCGAAAGAGTGTTAGATCTGAGATGCCAAACACAATCATCCATAACAACAAAATTAAACCACCAAAATTCTAAGCCCAAGAGGTAATAATAATAAAATATACAGTTTAAATAGTGGCTGCTAAGATAAATATGAGAAAATACACATGGAATAAAAACCACTTACGTATTCACATGAGAAAGCAAAGAAAAGAAAGCAGAAGCTGCTAATATTTCATAAACTAAAATTTTGTGACATCACCAACCAAACTTGGAAACACTGCTTCTCTTAGATGCACTTTATTTAGAATACATGCTCATTATTCTTACATATTAACATACAAGTGATTGAGTGGATTGCAATAAGTAAAATGACAGAATTAAGCTCTGATATCCATGTTTATGTGACTCGCGTACCATGGGCAAGCATGTATAGCTCTGAAGAACACACGTCGTGCCGCAGAAGTATTACAGGCTATCTCTGCCTCATAAGCTAGATAACAGCGCCACAACAGAACAGACTTCTGCAACTTATCATCAGCTAGAGCTCTCTCAAACAGACTGTGGATTCTATTGTAAGATCCTGCTTTACTCCATTCAAAGGACAAAGCGAACAGCAAGGCAACTATGGAAGGGTCCCTGTTGAAAAAATAATCAGTCAATAGAAAGCAGCACGGCCATCTACAGTCATACATGCACGCAACAAAATTGCATGAAGACAATAAAAGCTTGTTTATATTATTTCCATCTTTAAACACCATATATGAGTGCAGACAAAAAAATATGACAAGAGGATCCACATTAAAGGAGAACTAGACGGGCATATCCTTTAGAAGTTATATTCATATCACACTATACTAGATATACAACACAGAGTGTTTTCATGGAAACAAAGCACCCTTACCTTTGACTGCATTTGTCAAGTGTAAGACGCAGATTGTTGGGAACACTGTAAAGACAGCTCAGAGTTAACATGGATGCATATGATTTTGGATTGTACGGATATGTTTGTACTCCTTTCAATATGCTCGGCCAAACCCTTGAGAGACTCAACTGGTTCAGATTCTTCTGAAGCAGTTTGATGTAATACATCCACAACTCTTCAAATTCCAAGGTATGGCTCTCTGAAAAAATCAAGTTCACATAATAAGAGAATGCTTTGTTGAATGCAAATTTGACAAAAAAATAATTATAATTATAAGCATGCAGAAAAATATTTAAGACTTTATCCGATTCAAAATAACAGCAGGACAACAAATGAAGAGGTTAAACATAAAGGTAAGTTCAACAGTAAAATACAACAAGGTGATTTTAACTTCTAGTGAAAACTGAAAAAGACCCTTGAGAACAGTCAAAAGGATCCATCCATCTTGACCCTTGAGAGCAGTCAAAAATAGGCTGTTACATCAGGTATAACAACAGTATAATTTGTTTATGCAAGATAAATGAATAAATAAAATATCTTATAGCTTAGACAAATACATCTACTATAATTTAGTACTCCCTCCGATCCATATTACTTGTCTTAGATTTGTCTAGATACGGATCGGAGGGAGTAGTAAATAACAATTGATAACAAAAGTGAAATTGCACTAACAGAACCCTAAAGTTAAGTGCATATTTCGTTGCGAATACTCAATAGTTAACAAGGGAGGATAGCCAATATACATCAGTAGAAGGAATAGAAATTAGTGTGCATGACATAGGACCAAGGTGGCAGTTATTAAGTTGTTGCTTCAGCAGCAGTTTCGACCAACAGTAACTGACATTGACAAATAGAGGTGGCAAGGAAAAGAATAACAAGAATAATTGCCATTTTGTAAAATGATAGAATGATAAAGTAAAGCCACTTCACACAGGAGCAGAAAAACATAATGGTTTGAAACGATATCATCCATATAGATCCAGAACAAAAAAGAGAGGATGAAGAACCTGAAAATGGACAGGCCTCCTCTATCACTTCAAGACCAGAAGAATAACCAGAAGTCATACTCTCGAACAAGGAAGCACAGCAAATCAGAGCAACTGATTCTTCTTTCAAACAACCACTTGCAAATGCAGACCGCAGGCTTCTAATCTGCTCTTTAAATCCTTGACGAGCCCTTAATACCAGCGGGCGTGATATAGGACCGCCAAAAGAAGAATACTTGATATTGCTACCCAAGCAGGAAAGAATGTATATTGCACGATGTGCCGAGTCAGAATTGTTTCTAGAAGTAGATATTGATATTTCCATCTCAGCATACCAAAAATAAAGAATAGGAACCTTCCTGACGAGATCCTGTCAACAACAGCAACAACCAGAAGAACCTTAAAAACAGAAAGCCGGTCTCTTATTTCTTACTACATCCGTTAAAAGAATAGAAGTCATCACGAAACGCATGCAATAAAACTCTAAAAGCTTGGCCACAAATAAGTATTTAAAATTTTCACATGGAAATGATCGCATAAGGATGATTGTGTCATAACTTATTTCCAAATCGTTATTTTCTAATATAATTGCTGACTAACATACAATTAGAAAAAATATTGGGCAAACTTGTACATGGGAGATAATGTCAATGTCTAAAGGCATCTATTTTAGAATTTAGACTGGAGATGGTAGCATGCATTCGAGAGGCAGATCTATGTTTATGCACACACCAAAGATGCTAGAACAGCAGCATTATGCATTATACAACCAATACCAGTAGCGACTAATACTGATTGGAATGAATGGATATACAAGCTTCCATAAAATATATTTATTTTACGGTTCTATAATACCTGTGTAGCTCCTTCTGTAGATAACAGTGCCATGTCAAATATCTTCCTTGCTTGGTCAATGTTCCCATGCCTAGCCTCAATTCGGCCATATATACCACAAAGCAGAAGATCCTGGCCACAAGAAAGGTCATGGTTTACATTTCTTCAATACGCAATACTCCAAGCTACATATGATTAAGACTGATAACTGTTACAAGTAACTTAGGCTAAATAAAATGCACTCATACATAAAAACGAAACATAGACACGGAGAATTCTCAGAAGAACACCATTTAAAACAAGATAATGGATGGAGCATCAACTTGGTTAATGCAAAATATGAGTAACCGCTATTGAACTGAGGACTTCTGCTATATTTACGGATTGCCTTGGCTTAATTTTGGTCCCATAACTGCATGGTGTGTTTAGTTTGCTAACTGATGCAGATTACGCTGAGTGATATCACTCGGCAAAACTCTATCGTGTGAACTAGGTGGCTACTGGCTAGAAATACATGAGCATACTTCTGTGTGGTTTATTGCACAACTAGCTAGTTGCTTATAACTTTTATGGCCCACGAAAAATTAATGTGAAAACAAAGAAAAGGGAAAGAGGATAAAGCATACCTGTCTGTCTTTCTTCAGCAGGTTTTTGGCCAAAGCCCGCGATGCATTAGCTGGAGTAGACAAAGTGTTCTCTTGTGCCGTATACATTTGGGTGGTAACAAGGACAGCTTCCTCCAAGATATGATTACGAGGGAATATATCAAGGGAAAGCAATATTGCATTTTTCAGAAATTTCACCAGGCCAGGTCTTTGAGAAAGATCATGCATACTTCCTAATAAAGACTCCAAACTACAATGACTTGAATTTTGTGTCTTGTTTGCAAGGTCAGATATGGCGATAAGATCTTCCGAAATATCATTTGAAATCATCTCAAGGCTCATAATTCTATCAAGCCAACTTGAACTGTTGCTGGATGTCCTGGAATTTAAGAACATTGATTAAAACTGAAGGATGAGTCCTGGAATTTAGGATAACCGCAACCAACTTTCCATCGTGCAACCCAGTGCACAACTTCTCAGTAGGTTTTCAGGACGAACAAGTTGGTGTAAGCTCTGTATAACCAGGATAAATTTCGAATCCCCCAGCTGTCGACTCAGAATCCACTCTAGGATGCTGAAATGTTCGTGATGAATTAAACTAAAAGACTAACGTGCTACATGACCAAAATAATGAGGAAACCCAGCTGGGTAGCTGCAGGTATAGCCATAAATCTCATAATTCCCATTATATGGTAACAGATTTGATCAAATTATACTATCCAGTTTTCTTGTCAGGCTTAGTTATAAGGAGTTGCACACTGAGCAACAAAAATTGAAACAAGTTACAAGGCAATAAAAATATACTACTCCCACTGGTCCAAATTAATTGTCGCCGCTCTAGTAAAGTCTAGAGCTGCGACAATTAATTTGGATCAGAGGGAGTATTTAGTTCTGTTCACATGAGGAGGATGACCAAAGCTTAACAGGATAGAAGTGCAAGAATTTACCATCTAGAAATTTTGCCACCATAGAAATCAATAAATTGGCATATCAAGGAAAAACGAGCCTCTTCTGACGATAAAGAGAACAGAAACTCAGTTACGTCCTCAAACAAGATTACTCTGGAAAGCTGATCATTGACTTCTCCAGATGAGGCATCATTAGAATGATTTGGTCCTGCTCCTGGAAATTGCATCCCAGTGTTAGAATTGAGTTACCTAAACAAATCTCAAAGTCACTTCTCAATCTTACCAACAAAGGGGGAAAGGGAAGTACCAGAATTTTCACGAAGGGGCATCCATTGTTCATTCTCCCTCGACAGCTCCATTGTGGACCATCTATTCCATGTTTTTGCATCCTTAACTTCACTACTGTACTCAGTCTCTACATCAATGCCGAGCTTTTTTAGTAAAGATTCAACATCATCTTGTGCAGGTGTGTCCTCAGTATCAGGGTCTTCTGGATCAATTCCATCAGCAGCCAATTCTTCTATTGATTGGTTAGACACATCATTCGTTTCAGCATTTGCTACAGAGGGATTAAACCAACCACTCCAGCCTCCCCCTTCAGGCTCTTGAGGATTTTCTTGCATAACCATGTTTTGTCGACTCTCCTCATCCTTTGCTAACCATGTAGACCATCCAAGAGCCCCATCTTCTCCAATTCTGGCACCACCACTATTCCAGAAGTGCTCAAAGAGTCTTTGCTTACTGCTTGAGGACAGGGAAAGGGGAGGCGAGAATAGGCTAAACTCAATTTGAGCTTGAAATAACCCAGTTGCTAATTCTCGATGTCCTGTTTGCCATTCAAACCGGCAAAGATTCACAAATATATCCACTAAACCAAGTTCAACCTGAACTAAGGAAGGATGTGCTTTGAGATCAGCATTTTCACAATCCTGCGGAAAATTTCAGAACAAAACATTTTAATGACTATAGCAAATTCATGCAAAGAGAGGGAGAGAAGGGAGAACAGTTATGCTGAAATATGTTCAATGAGGCACTAAACCTGCCTACATAGCTTTGTGCAAGCTGCAGATAGAGCCTGTACTGCATATGAGTAAGACTTCCGTGTATCAGATACTTTGAATCTGGAGAATTCCCCTTGGCACAGAAGTAGATACTGTTTCCACAACTTACAACTGTCAGGGTGTTCCATAAGTATTTTCTCCCATTTACCAAAGAGACTCTCAGAGCTATCCCTCTCACCATATGACTTCAGAAGGCAAAGCAACAATTCCTCGTTATCTGGATTGAGCTCCACAGCCTTCTCCAATATACTAATTTTTCTTTCAGTTGTTTGCAAACGTGCTGCTTTTTGTGGCTGACTACTGGCAACTTTGTCCTGCAATGCAGAAGCAGAGGAAATCACTTCACTAGATTTCTTAACAACTATAAGGTGGAAGGGGGAAAGGTTAGCTGAAGTAAAACTCTAGTCAACAGTTTCATAGCTTAAGATTCTGTTTGTGACTTAACTGTATGCTGTAAAAAAAAATCAACTGTGCACTACACAATGTGATAGCCTGGTGAAAGAAATATTCTTCTAAAACTGTGATACCTGAAACTGAGCGAAGGCCAACCAGATTTTTTCATCATGAGGACATTCTCGTGTCATCTTATTGAATTCTTTTGTCCTCCGAAGTATTTCATCTTCCCAAGATTCCTCAAGCTCCTGTTGCACGGTTGTGCTTTTCACAGGAAGGGATGATGTCTCTACAGGGATAAAATCTTCAGGGAGAATTGCAATCATATCACTTTTCAACACTTTCAGGTGCTTGAAACCCTTGTTTCTTTCTAAAACAGCATGTTTTGCTGAAAAGTAACGCCCTCCCACTTTTACTTTGTTATCCAGTCCATCCAAATCTGAATCTAGATCCATCTGCGATGAAGCATGTCCATAATTATAGAAACGTCGATTAAGCCCACGTGTCTCCAGTGCGTTTTGAGGCTTGTAACGTGCAATGTCCATTCTGCATATTACCATGTGGTGTTAGACTTGATTAGAATAAAATCAGTTACCTGAATAAGTTCGGCTTACAGAATGAAGTCTCTGCAGCAGGTAAAAACTGGAAAACTTCAACATGTTATTAAGCATTGATATTCTGAACAAAGTGACTACATTTAACTTTTCCAGCTTGATGATATACTAATTCCATGTATTGTTTACATTGTTACCATTGACAATATCAGCCGAATTGCTCCCCTGTGCAAGCTTCCATTGGCACATATATTGTTTATACGTTAATTTTGATGTAGCAGTCCAAGTTTGGACGCATCTACTTGAAGAAGAAATTGTTGAAAGAACAGAAAACAAATACTTCCTCCGTTCGGAATTAGTTGACGCTCAAACGGATGTATCTAGAGCGTCAACTAATTCCGGATGGAGGGAGTACTAAACTAACGTCTAACAAAGGGTCGGGTGTACCATTTGGATAGCAGCTACAGGCCCGCCTAAGCCTATGTTGTTCTCTGACATTGTACACAAGTAAAATACTGAACTGGCAATCACAAGACACCACAGAATACTAAGCTACATAATGTTGCAGTTGATAAAAAAAAATCTTCACAGTAACCGCGTAGATATATTCTACAATGTTTTGAAACAGACTGATATTAGTAACTTTGCAGCAAGTCCCAGAAGATAAATGGCTAACTAGACAATAACAGAGAGTTGAGCTTTAGTTATAAAAAAACTGACAGAATATAAGAATTTCCTGTTTAACAAACTGATCTGATTATTCTAAAAATAAAATTGTTCCAACCCAGCTTCTAAGTCAGCACGGGATTAAACATGTGAAACTATAAGTATCTACACTGGGTTTAAAGCTTAAACTATCAGTCCATGTCCATTGGTATCATTAACTCCACCTCACGATTTTTTGCAACTTAATTCCAGACTGCGTAGTTAGCGCTCTGGAAATTACCAATACACGAGTTTAACCATATAGTTTATGCATCTAGGAAATCAAACTTGGTGCTAATAACTTTGATAAGACGCTAAACATAAGCAACTATACACAACCTCTTACACAGGCCTTTGGCATGTGATCTACCACACCTGCATCCAATTGCATAAATGAACAAGACACTCTAATCGTTTCCTACTAGAACAAACACCGCAACAATGGAATCGGTGAAATGTAGCTTTGACACCAATAACTTCACATGTGAAAGCATAAACAGTCTGTTCAGCATATTTCAGTATGGCGTAAGCATGAATTTAACACAACAGCTTCGCTATGCAACAATCCGTGCATAAACATAAGCAAACACTGACCTGTAGATTGATCCAAATGCCAAGTTATCCTGGTCGCCCTTGGCGTCGACGTAGTAATCCTTGACCAGCTTGGTCTCCGACCCAGCCCAGGCACGAACCCCCGGCTTCCGCGAAGAGGCGGCCCCCTCATACCGCTCCTGCTCCCTCCTCCGCTTCCTCCTCTTCCTGTCGTCCCGCCTCGACCCCCTCTCCTCGTCGGACGGCGAGGACGGCAGCAGGTTGTACTTCGCGGGAGCGGGCTTCGGGGCCGCCTCCTCCTCGTCCGAAGAGGGGCTCAGCGGCGGGAGGGACGAGGAGGCAGTGGGTGGGATGTTGAGGGAGGAGGCGTCGAAGGAGAAGCTAGGGTTCGGGAGACACTGGGAAACCTCGGTGGGGGCAGAGAGCGGGAAGAGGGGGAAGAGAGAGGAGGAGTTGGAGGGCTCGTGTCCTCCTCCAGCGGCGGTGGCGGTGGTGGTCGGCGGCGAACGCTCCGGCGATGGCTCCATGACGGCGTTGCGAGAATCGAGATTAGTGTTGGGCGATGGAGAGCAAGAAAGTTCTGGCCGCTGACGGGGTGGAGCCCGCGGTCGGGTCGGGAATTGTCGGGCCAACCAAACATGGCCTTGAGAAGTTGAGAGTTCTTTTCTTTTCATCGTCGGCCCAATTCATACTGTATTTTGTAAGAGAGGGGTTAGGACTTATTTTCCGCAGTGACTATTTCTCGCTTTAAGCGAGGCGGTAGAGAAGTGTCGCTGAAGGTTCTAAGTATTTGGCCCGGCCCATTCGTTCACGCATTAAAGTAAAATAAAAGGAGATCATGAAACGCAAGTACCAGAGATCCGGGATCTATCCCTGATCTACAGAGAGACGAGGCACGCTGCTAGCCAATCCGTCACGTCCCATTGGTTGTTAATACTAGGTGACGCGACCTATTTGAGGCCATTTGAGCAGGTTTTTTTGTTTTCTTTTCTATCAATTCTTTAATTTTTTACTTCTCCGTTCTTTCATTTTTTTTCATCTTGTTTCTTTCCTTATGTTATTTTCGTTTTCACTCCACATTTATATATATGTCAAAAAAAAAAATTTAATAAGTGATCAACACTTTGCGTATACATTCAACATTGTCCGAACGCTCATTCAACATTTTTTTCAATGCTTGATCAACATTTTCATACTTATTTCAACATTTTTTACATACTTGGTCAGCATTTTTCAAATACATTTTCAAAAAAATTATGTACATGATCAACATTTTTTGAAATACTTGTTCATATTTAAAAAAAATACTTATTCAACATTTTTCCAATAATTTTTTAACATTTTTCAAATACTCGTTCAATAATTTTTAAATACTTTTTCAACATTTTTATATATATGATAAACTTTCAAATAATTGTTCAACATTCTTTTCAAATACTTGTTCAATATTTTTTTCAAATGTTTTTTGAAGAGTGTTTTTGGTTATATATATATATAGGGTTGCGCTATTCGTCACCCTGAGTGAGGAATAGTTATTTCTCCCCCTAGCCTGCCCATGTACCCAGCGTAACAGTCTGCATCCACGGCAAGAACAGAAGGTTAGTGAGGTAAACTTATGGTCTTTACAATTGGTCTTGCGCCACGGTGAGGGAAGGGATGTGAGGTAAGATTTGGTTGCATGTAAAGTAATATTACGTCTTAAAAAAGTTTGCGCCATAATTACTGTAGGGTCGTCGCTCGGCCGGCCGATCCGACGTGAGGAAGCGCCTCTATGGTAGTCCCAGTCCGGCAAGGGTGTGGACTGCCATGGAAGATCCTGTTAGGCGCAAGTAGACGCGGCGGCGGCCAGAGAGCTCACTCCGGCGAGGTGCAGGTGCCTCCCTCTGGACTGGAGTATCCCGTCACACGCGAGAAGGTCGCGGTGGGAGCACCACGTATGGACGAGCAGCCATGATTCTTCTTAAAACTGATTTAGGTCACGGATAATGCATGCATCCTGATTTTTTTTTAGTCTTTTCCCTCTCTATTTATAGTGGAGTTGTTCATGAGGAACCATAGATTTGATGCACTGAAAAGCTCATTTTGGAAGAAAAAATTTGGAAGTATCATTTCTGGAATTGCATCCTCAGTTATCCCAAAAATATTCTATCTTCTTTCTGAATGTTGACCGAAATTTCCGGCTGTAGAAATGTCACCAAAACTGTGTTTATGACAAACATTGTACGCACTCTCTCAGCTTCAGTATCGAACGCATGTAACTGAATTTTGTTATATAGACAACACACTTGGTTTCTTTCACCTTATAATGCCAGTGCTAGTCTTTGTGAATCAATCCATATACTTCCGTCTAGCTCTAGCAAACTACATGTGTAAATCATAATTTATTTTATACTGATCAGTCCATGAAGTCTTGGTTCTGAAACGCTGTTTGATCATACAAGCAAAGGAAAATTATGTAATGGAGGTAATGAATATTTAATTATTTACAACAATAGACTCGGTTAATCACCTAGTATGACCAACCTGTATAGCAAAATCTCTAAGGACGGGTTACATGAGGCAACAACAAAGAGAAAGGTCAGTCCTGTGAGAGATCTTCATATTTCTATGCTGTTTATTGGTTCCCATCATGTCATCTTTTGCTTATGCATCATGTACTTGAGCAACCAAACATCTAATGTTCACTTAGAATATTTTGTACTGAGTAGGATCAATAATTACAATAATAAAGTGATCACACTTGCCTTCTTGGAAGATCCAATGAAGTAACAAGGCAAATCTCACCAATTGATGTTTCTTAAAATACATGCCCTGGTACTGTGTAATGTTGCTAATAGCTTACGGTGACTGAGAACAGGTGGCATCACACAGGATGATCATGTCTAGGTTTGGATTGAAGAAGTGAGGCGCCCATTCTCTTCGGAGTTTTGGTTTTTTCTGTATTATATTATAACATTTTTAGTAGCACCATGCATATGAGTTTTACACTCAATAACGACATTAGTTATGCTTAGCAAGACAAATCCTTCCATGGTCAATTCACCATATGCCAGAGAAATAGTTGGCCTTTAATTAGATTACAAGAACAATGTAGATGCTTATTGATCAAAAAAGATGTATTGTAAAAACCGAATTACATAAGCACACGACGTGTGAAACATGGTCTGGATGATATGTTCAGGACCTGCTACATGTATGCCTTGGAATGATATGTTGAGGACCTGCTACAGATTTACGGTCCAGATGCTATCAGAAGTGCACAGAGTTCTCCTTCAATCAAGGGTTCGTATCTATTACTTGACTGACCGTAGACTTCTGACAGCTGCAAGAGAGCCACATTTTAATGCACTATAAATCAAGCATGGAATCTAAGAGATATTATTTTATAATAAGAGAAAAAGTCCAACGTGGAAGCAATTTATTCTGCAGAAAATTCACAAGTGGATTCTTCTATCTAACGAATTACAACTGAACACCTTGTTCATATTTGCAAGCAAACCATCTGAACACCATGTTCATATTTGCAAGCAAACCATCTAAACACCTTGTTTATATTTCAACGAAAGCACAAACCAGAGTAGCATCGTTACCTCTGCAAAATATTTAGCTAGCCCAAGCATGAATTTTATAGGATAACACACTTTCAACTTTACATAGCCTGTTAGCTCTGAAAAATATTTGTATATTGCAATCAAATTTAGACGAGAACACACCCGGTTTAGCTATGACCAAAACAGCTAACTCGCCACGAATCAAGATCAACCACACTATTTGTTGGGCATAAGTTACCTGCACATCCGAGAGGTATTGGGCCAGGGAAATTGTTCAAAAAACTGTAGCATGCAGCGCGTACTAGAGCATCCAACTGTGGCTGGCAGAGAGCATGAAGGGGTAATGGTCAAACCAGCGACGCAGAACACCATTAGCAGAGTTGATGTGACCACCATGCAAACCAAGCACCACGTCGTCGAGCCTACCTGCTCTAAGGAAAGTTAAAAACACTTAACCCCGTCACCAAGGCCACACGCTCACCGTATGCATTCGCCCCCAAAGGCGCCCACTGTCGCCAGCCAGAGAGGTCACCCGTCACTAGGGCCTCTTGCCGAACACACTGAAAAAATCGCATCATGCTTTTTTGCTCTGAATGTCAACTTCAGAATTGTGACTTTCATCTTACATTATTAAATTCAATGACAGATTCATCTTCTTGGCTCTAATGCACACTAGTTCATAATAAATCCATAGAGTCAGGACACTTGGAATTACCCCCTGACCCTTGGCAAATTTTATTTACTATACTACCAAGTAGCCAGGCACAAATAAGGATTCTACCCGTCAGGCTCATGCAATAAATCTTTTCAGAATCAATAGTGAATGAAATTCAGAACCTGCGCCTTCATTTATCCAAGATTCCTCACAAAATATACGACGGTTACAGCTTCAATTCCCAATTGGGCATTAACACAAACACCCCATGGGCACTCAGAATGAGATCCAAAGATGGATTACTAAGGTTCACACAAGCCTTGAAATTATGGAAACAATCAGATCAAAAACATGATGGTTACCTGCTAGGAGGAAGGGGCTAGCAACAGAACATGTGATGTAGTGTGAGAGGAGGAGATCACAGCCGCATGAAGAACAAGGGCAGCGTGCTCACTATGTCCATGCGTGTGCAAAAAAATAGGGAAGCGCACAAACCTTACATCCGGAGGCCGTGATGGATGCTTGTCCTTGTACAGTCTTGGCAACCGTGCTCCAGCCTCGAGCCAGAGCTGCCGCGACAACCACCCGTCGGCCGCCGCGCTGCCGGACAACGCGGCCACACGCCTGATCACGACGTCGCTGACGTCATTGACTTTCCCGCAGAACTAACCCGCTGAGCACCATGCCGTCGTCCAGCAAACCAGCCACCGCCACCGCCACTCTCCGTCAAAACTGTCGCTCATCTCGATTGAATAGGAACGTGGGAGACGGGTCGTGGCGTGGGCTAGCTATCCCAGTCCCCACAAGGCCACAATTGGGAAACGGTTTGTAGCCGATGTGCAAAAGAGGTGAAAGTTTACGTTTGTGTACATAAAAATTACATCGTGTAAGCGGTGGAGCCTGGCGGTCAGCCGTAAGGTTACGGCTCACCATACGGGGTGCCACCGGGGGCGGGTTCGCTGGATTGACCAGGGTGAGGAATTACTTATTCTTCACTCTGGGTCACTAATAGACTTTCTATATATATAATTTTAAAATATATACAAAAGTAAAACAAAGAAAGCAAAAAAACAAAACAAAAAGTATGAAAAATACGAAAACAGAAAACAAGATGGTGTTTCCCGCGCACGTGGGCCGGCCCAACTGCCGTTCCCTTCAGCGAAGGGTTGCTCTTGTCTCGCTTAACGCGAGAAATAGGGGTCCCCTCATTTTTCACGCGAGGCCGATATCTCGCATTAAGTGACGCTAGCCCATTTTCGTCTGATTTATTTCTTCGCTGGGTCCGTTAGATCGAGTGAGTTCGCTGGTCTTTCGAAAAAAAAAGAGTAAGTTTGTTGGTTCAATCGCATAGTGTTTTTCCTTATTAGAACAATGTACATGCGTTGCAATGGGATGTAAATATTCTAGTACATTAACTTGTGATTTACCTGCCATAATATGCGATTGTGTAAATAAATGTTCATCAAATTTTGTTCGTGATTTACCTTATATTTTGATCAAAAGTGATTTACCTGCTCATAGTATGCGATTGTGTATATAAATATTCATCAAATTCTGCTCGTGATTTACATTATATTTTAATCAAAAATTTGGCAATTAAATTATAGTGTAATTAGTCCAGAAGGTAAGTAAATCAAGGTGATCGGTTATTATATGGGGAAGGTTGGACGAAAGGGTGGTGGGAATTAAGGTAAAACAGGAATCTTATGTTCTAGGTAATTGCCCGTGCGTTGCAGCGGGGTCATAAAAACTCTAATATTATATATAACATTTACCCTTAGGACATAAATACTGTCAACTTTTTTTAGCCGATAAATAACTTTTGTTGTTGTTTTTCTTCTTCTTCGCTTCATGAGCTGGCCGTCATTGTTGCTGTCGGTGCTGCCGGTGATGACATTGCCATAATATCAATTAAACTCAAGATGCTATATAACTCCATCGTTTAAAAATAGTTCGAGCAGCTATGTCTTTTACAAGATGTACCAAAAACCCATTGTGTCTATTCTCGTAATCGTAAACTATCTAGTACAAGCCTGTGTGGACCTTTTATATATAGCACACATTCTATGTACTAAATTAACTTAGAATAACCTGAAACTCATGCTTAAGAAAGAGGAAAATGTACTTCCTTCACTAACAAAACATGGATTGCCTGCCTTAGAAGAAACAAACAAATCAACCAGGCTCCGTTTCTTGCATTTCATTTTATGGACCTTCATCACACACAAAAATAGAGCAAGAATAGAAAAACGAAAACCCATGCTGGAACCCGGTCCAACGGGAAGCAAGTTGATTCGCTAGCCCGCAAGATAGGAATTACAAGGGCGTACATGATCTCTTACATGGGCCATGCAAGGCATCCCCGAAGAAGGATGGCATGCATATTGATTTTTGCGTTGCACCTCCAACTCTTTTGCTTGAACTCATCCATGGCTTGGAAGCGAGAGGGCACCACGTGAGATTTTCTGGATCGCGTTGTTTTTCTTGGAGAGAGGGTCGGCCGAGAGAGAGAGGTTCGATAGCCTGGGAGAGGAAGAGATGCGGCAAAATCAGGAGACAGATAATTTCTCTGGAGAGAGATATTTACGCTTGAGAGATTGCGGGAGTACATTCAGGGAAAGATATATTTTCCATAACTATTGTCTGGGATTTATTTTCCAACTGAATGATTGGGAGATTGGTTATGTGAGGGAGATTGGCCCTTGATTACAGGAGACTGATCCGAATTTATTGGGTTACCAAAGAATATTTGTTAGGTTACCATCAAAAGACTAATGCGATCCTGCCGGTCAAATAAAATCTTGTGAAATAGAAAATCGGGACGGGGAGGAAAACCACAGGAGGGAGGGGGGGGGGGGGGGGCGAACGAAGAGGTTGGACGAAAAATTGATGTATGACGGGAAACGGAGCGCTCTGTTTCTTTTAGGTGGTAGATAGAAAAAAAAAATAGAGATCGCTTTCTTTTTTGTTTTAATTTCTTTTTCTTCGTTTCCCCATTGTTTTTTGATTCTTTTTGTGTTCTTTGCTTTTTCATCTGTTTTCTTCCTTTATTTTCCTGTTTTCACGGTTTTTGTTGTTTATTTGTTTATTTTCTCGATTTACATTGGTTTTTTGTTTTCCTTTTTTCTTTGGTTTTTATTTATTCTTTCTTGGTTGTTATCAGTTTTCTTCCTTTCTTTCTCGGCTTCCACCGTTTTTCTTGTTTTTACTTGTTTCTTTGCATAAGTTTTATTGTTTTTTCTTTTCTTTCTTTCTTTGATTTTTATTTATTTCTTTCTTGGTTTTCATCGATTCCTTTTTTATTCTTTTGCATTTTTTAATTTCGTTTTTTTCCATTTCCTTTTTATTTGTTTTTCTTTCTTTTTTGGTTTTCTTTGTTTCTTTTGGTTTTCATTCTACATTTCTTGTATATGTCAACAATATTTTTCTAATAAACGTCTACATTTTTAAATGTAAATTTAATTTTTTCTTAATAAATGGTCAATATTTTTTCTAATACACATTTGTCAATTGCTTGATTAAAAAACTTCACATAGAAGATTAATATTTTTGAATACTTGGTCAACATTTTTCTATAAACATTTTGTTAACTTTTTCAAATGTTTGTTTAAAAGTTTTCGAATGAAAAGATTAACATTAGTTTAATACATGGTCAACATTTTTATACACATTTAACTTTTTCCAAATGCTTGATTAACATTATTAAATATTTGTTTAACATTTTTGAAATGCTTGATTTATATTTTTATATACATGATCAAAAATTTTATCATTTTTTAATACATGGCCCATATTTTTTCTATACATATTCAACATTTTCCAATTGCTTGATTAACATTTTTTGAATGCTTCTTCAACATTTTTTTTTCAAATTCTTGATTAAGATTTTTATAGATGATAAAAAAATCATTTTTTAATACGTGATTAATAACTTTTTTATACACATTAAATATTTTCCGAATGCTTGACTACAAAAATTCAAATAGTTGTTCAACATTTTCTGAATTCTTGGTTAACATTTTTCCAATACTTGTTCAACATTTTTCTAATACTTGTTCAAAATTATTCAAATACTTGTTCAACAATTTTGAAATGTTTTTTGCAGAGTGTTTTTTTTGTGTGTATATATATATATATATAATCTTAAAGTGTAAACAACAGTGCAAAATTAAAGCAAAAACAAAAACAAAAAACAAAAAAAATCAGAAAAAGGAGGCTAGGGCCTCCTGCTCTTCTGGGTTGGCCCATCTCGGTCTCCCGTTCAGCGAGGGTTCCTCCCCTCTCACTGAACGCAAGATATGGGGGCTCCTTGTTTTTCAAGTTGCCAACTGAATTGGGCCTTAGCAGAGGCACGAAATAGGCTTTCCCAAAATACATAGCCATATTATTTTGTTTTAAGTCAAACTTGTTTAAATTTATAATCAAGTAAATTTAGACAAGCCTATGATGGCTAAACCGCTATTTGTGTCATGCACCTTATGTTGTCGCGTGTTTGTTCAGATGCCTCATGCTCATAGAGGGCTACTTTTTTGCAAAGTTTAACAAAGTTATTACCTCTATTTTGGTACTTGTGGTGGATCCATCCCAGGAGAACACAAAAAATGAGCTAGCACCATCATTGAAAATAATGCAAGAGCTAGTCGGACATGTGGTTCGATCAATTGCCCCAAAGCCTTGACAAGTAAAACAAACTCCTATGGTGCCTTTTATCCTTATGATGGTGTGGGTGCCTCTGCTGCAGCCTTATGTACCTAGTGATTCCGGTGGTTGAGGAAATGGCGATGTGCAAGAGTGATCAGGTGCAAACACCTAGATGCATTGTCCAAGATCGACAAACGAGGTAACCCACACATTAGTTATGTCTCGCTTTCTTGATAAAGTTTATATTAATAGCCATACTGAACCCCTAGCTTTATCTTTATTTTTGAGCAAATTTATGAGTGTCATAATTATTGTTCTTAATCAACAAAACCGCGCCATGAAAGAATTCCTCTAAAGAACCATTTTAGTACTATAACTTAAAGATGCCTTTCAGTAACTTGTACTAGTTTTTTTAGTTAAAGCATAGCTTTTATACCTTAACAGTGCTCAGGCAGAACGCCCAGAACACACGCAGCCACCTGGGCTGGAACATCAGAATCCCATTCCACATAATGGTTCTCAGGGAACATGTTGGGGAACGCAGTATTTCAAAATTTTTCCTACGATCACGAAAGATCTATCTAGGAGATGCATAGCAACGAGAGAGGGAGAGTATGTCTACGTACCCTCGTAGACCGAAAGCGGAAGCGTTATGAAACGTGGTTGATGTAGTCGAATGTCTTCGTGATCCAACCGATCAAGTACCGAACGCACGACACCTCCGCGATCTGCACACGTTCAACTCGGTGACGTCCCTCGTACTTTTGATCCAGCTGAGGCCGAGGGAGAGTTTCGTCAGCATGACGACATGATGACGATGATGATGAAGTTACCGACGCAGGGCATCGCCTAACCACTACAACGATATGACCGAGGTGGAATTCTGTGGAGGGGGGCACCGCACACGGCTAAACAATCAACTTGTGTGTCTATGGGGTGCCCCCTCCCCCGTATATCAAGGAGTGGAGGAGGAGAGGGCCGGCCCTCATAGGGCGCGCCCAAGGGGGGCAGTCCTACTCCTAGTAGGAGTAGGTTTCCCCCCTTCCTAGTAGGAGTAGGAGAAGAAGGAAGAGGTAGAGAGAGAGGGAAGGAAAGGGGGCCCGGCCCCCCACCCAATTCGGATTGGGCTTGGGGGGCCTCCACCTGGCCGCCTCCTCCTCTCTCCCACTAAGGCCCAATAAGGCCCATTGACTCCCCCCGGGGTTCCGGTAACCCCCGGTACTCCGGTAAATGCCCGAACTCATCCGGAACCATTCCGATGTCCAAACATAGCCTTCCAATATATCGATCTTCATGTCTCGACCATTTCGAGATTCCTCATCATGTCCGTGATCACATTCGGGACTCCTAACTACCTTAGGTACATCAAAACACATAAACTCATAATACCGATCATCATCGAACGTTAAGCGTGCGGACCCTACGGGTTCGAGAACTATGTAGACATGACCGAGACTCACTTCCGTTCAATAACCAATAGCGGAACCTGGATGCTCATATTGGTTCCTATATATTCTGCGAAGATCTTTATCGGTCAAACTGCATAACAACATACGTTGTTCCCTTTTGTCATCGGTATGTTACTTGCCCGAGTTGGTATCTCAATACTGAAGGAAATATGCCCTAGAGGCAATAATAAAGTTGTTATTTATATTTCCTTATATCATGATAAATGTTTATTATTCATGCTAGAATTGTATTAACCGGAACTTAGTACATGTGTGGATACATAGACAAACAGAGTGTCACTAGTATGCCTCTACTTGACTAGCTCATTGAATCAAAGATGGTTAAGTTTCCTAGCCATAGACATGAGTTGTCATTTGATTAATGGGATCACATCATTATAGAATGATGTGATTGACTTGACCCATTCTGTTAGCTTAGCATTTGATCGTTTAGTATATTGCTATTGCTTTCTTCATGACTTATACATGTTCCTATGACTATGAGATTATGCAACTCCCGAATATAGGAGGAACACTTTGTGTGCTACCAAACGTCACGACGTAACTGGGTGATTATAAAGGTGCTCTACAGGTGTCTCCGATGGTACTTGTTGAGTTGGCATAGGTCAAGATTAGGATTTGTCACTCCGATTGTCGGAGAGGTATCTCTGGGCCCTCTCGGTAATGCACATCACTATAAGCCTTGCAAGCAATGTAACTAATGAGTTAGTTGCGGGATGATGCATTACGAAACGAGTAAAGAGACTTGCCGGTAACGAGATTGAACTAGGTATTGAGATACCGACGATCGAATCTCGGGCAAGTAACATACCGATGACAAAGGGAACAACGTATGTTGTTATGCGGTTTGACCGATAAAGATCTTCGTAGAATATGTAGGAGCCAATATGAGTATCCAAGTTCCGCTGTTGGTTATTGACCGGAGATGAGTCTCGGTCATGTCTACAAAGTTCTCGAACCCGTAAGGTTCGCACGCTTAACATTCGGTGACGATCGGTATTATGAGTTTATGTGTTTTGATGTACCGAAGGTTGTTCGAAGTCCCAGATGTGATCAGGGACATGACGAGGAGTCTCAAAATGTTCGAGACATAAAGATCGATATATTGGAAGGCTATATTCGGACATCGGAAAGGTTTTGAGTGGTTCGGGTATTTATCGAAGTACCTGAGAGTTACGGGAATTCACCGGGGAGTATATGGGCCTTATTGGGCTTTAGGGGAGAGAGAGAGGGGCTGCCTAGGGTAGGCCGCGCGCCCCCCAAGGCCTAGTCCGAATTGGACTAAGGGGAGGGGCGGCGCCCCCTCCTTCCTTCTCTTCTTTCTTCCCCTTCCTTCTTTCCTACTCCTACTACTTGGAAAGGGGGGAATCCTACTCCCGGTGGGAGTAGGACTCCCCAGGGCGCGCCATAGTAGAGGGCCGGCCCTCCCCCTCCTCCACTCCTTTATATACAGGGGAGGAGGGCACCCCATAGACACACAAGTTGATCATTGATCTCTTAGCCGTGTGCGGTGTCCCCGTCCACCATAATCCACCTCGGTCATATCGTAGTAGTGCTTAGGCGAAGCCCTGCGCCGGTAGCTTCATCATCACCATCATCACGCCGTCATGCTGAAGAAGCTCTCCCTTGAAGCTCTACTGGATCGTGAATTCGCGGGACGTCGCCGAGCTGAACGTGTGCAGATCACGGAGGTGTCGTACGTTCGGTACTAGGATCGGTCGATCGTGAAGACGTACGACTACATCAACCGCGTTGTCATAACGCTTCCGCTTTCGGTCTACGAGGGTACGTGGACAGCACTCTCCCCTCTCGTTGCTATGCATCACCATAATCTTGCGTGTGCGTAGGATTTTTTTTAAAAATTACTACATTCTCCAACAGTGGTGTCAGAGCCAGGTTTATGCGTAGATGTTATATGCATGAGTAGAACTCAAGTGAGTTGTGGGCGATAATAGTCATACTGCTTACCAGCATGTCATACTTTGATTCGGCGGTATTGTTGGATGAAGCGGCCCGGACCGACATTACGCGTACGCTTACACGAGACTGGTTCTACCGACGTGCTTCGCACACAGGTGGCTGGCGGGTGTCAGTTGCTCCAACTTTAGTTGAATCGAGTGTGGCTACGCCCGGTCCTTGTTGAAGATTAAAACAACACATACTTGACGAAAAATCATTGCTGTTTTGATGCATAGGTAAGAACGGTTCTTGCTCAGCCCATAGCAGTCAGGTAAAACTTGCAACAACAAAGTAGAGGACGTCTAACTTGTTTTTGCAGGGCATGTTGTGATGTGATATGGTCAAGACATGATACTAAATTTTATTGTATGAGATGATCATGTTTTGTAACAGAGTTATCGGCAACTGGCAGGAGCCATATGGTTGTCGCTTTATTGTATGAAATGCAATCGCCATGTAATTGCTTTACTTTATCACTAAGCGGTAGTGGTAGTCGTAGAAGCTGTTGGGGAACGTAGTAATTTCAAAAAATTTCCTACGCACCTGCAAGATCATGGTGATGCATAGCAACGAGAGGGGAGAGTGTTGTCCACGTACCCTCATAGACCGAAAGCGGAAGTGTTAGCACAACGCGGTTGATGTAGTCGTACGTCTTCACGATCCGACTGATCAAGTACCGAACGCACGGCACCTCCGAGTTCAGCACACGTTCAGCCCGATGACATCCCTCGAACTCCGATCCAGCCGAGTGTTGAGGGAGAGTTTCGTCAGCACGACGGCGTGGTGACGATGTTGATGTTCTACCGACGCAGGGCTTCGTCTAAGCACCGCTACAGTATTATCGAGGTGGATTATGGTGGGGGGGGCATCGCATACGGCTAAGAGATCAATGATCAATTGTTGTCTCTTTGGGGTGCCCCCCTGCACCCGTATATAAAGGAGCAAGGGAGGAGCAGGCCGGACCCTAGGAGGGGGCGCGCCAAGTGTGGAGTCCTACTAGGACTCCCTAGTCCTAGTAGGATTCCACCTCCCATATGGAATAGGAAAAGAGGAAGGGAAAAGGAGAAGGAAGGAAGGGGGCGCCCCCCTTCCCTAGTCCAATTCGGACCAGACCAAGGGGAGGGGTGCGGCCACCCTTGAGGCCCTTTTCCTTCTTTCCCGTATGGCCCAATAAGGCCCAATACGTATTCCCGTAACTCTCTGGTACTCCGAAAAATACCCGAACCACTCGGAACCTTTCCGATGTCCGAATATAGTCGTCCAATATATCGATCTTTACGTCTCGACCATTTTGAGACTCCTCGTCATGTCCCCGATCTCATTCAGGACTCCGAACTCCTTCGTTACATCAAAACTCATAAACTCACAATATAACTCTCATCGAAACTTTAAGCGTGCGGAGCCTACGGGTTCGAGAACTATGTAGACATGACCGAGACACGTCTCCGGTCAATAACCAATAGCGGAACCTGGATGCTCATATTGGCTCCAACATATTCTACGAAGATCTTTATCGGTCAGACCGCATAACAACATACGTTGTTCCCTTTGTCATCGGTATGTTACTTGCCCGAGATTCGATCGTCGGTATCTCAATACCTAGTTCAATCTCGTTACCGGTAAGTCTCTTTACTCGTTCCGTAATACATCATCCCGCAACTAACTCATTAATTGCAATGCTTGCAAGGCTTAAGTGATGTGTATTACCGAGAGGGCCCAGAGATACCTCTCCGACAATCGGAGTGACAAATCCTAATCTCGAAATACGCCAACCCAACATCTACTGTCGGAGACACCTGTAGAGCACCTTTATAATCACCCAGTTACGTTGTGACATTTGGTAGCACACAAAGTGTTCCTCTGGTAAACGGGAGTTGCATAATCTCATAGTCATAGGAACATGTATAAGTCATGGAGAAAGCAATAGCAACATACTAAACGATCGGGTGCTAAGCTAACGGAATGGGTCATGTCAATCACATCATTCTCCTAATGATGTGATCCCGCTAATCAAATGACAACTCATGTCTATGGTTAGGAAACATAACCATCTTTGATCAACGAGCTAGTCAAGTAGAGGCATAATAGTGACACTCTGTTTGTCTATGTATTCACACATGTATTATGTTTCCGGTTAATACAATTCCAGCATGAATAATAAACATTTATCATGATATAAGGAAATAAATAATAACTTTATTATTGCCTCTAGGGCATATTTCCTTCAGTCTCCCACTTGCACTAGAGTCAATAATCTAGTTCACATCACCATGTGATTTAATACCAATAGTTCACATCACCATGTGATTAACACCCATAGTTCACATCGTCATGTGATCAACACCCAAAGGGTTTACTAGAGTAAATAATCTAGTTCACATTGCTATGTGATTAACACCCAAAGAGTACTAAGGTGTGATCATGTTTTGCTTGTGAGAGAAGTTTAGTCAACGGGTCTGCCACATTCAGATCCGTATGTATTTTGCAAATTTCTATGTCAACAATGCTCTGCACGGAGCTACTCTAGCTAATTGCTCCCACTTTCAATATGTATCCAGATTGAGACTTATAGTCATCTGGATCAGTGTCAAAATTTGCATCGACGTAACCCTTTACGACGAACCTTTTTGTCACCTCCATAATCGAGAAACATATCCTTATTCCACTAAGGATAATTTTGACCGCTGTCTAGTGATCTACTCCTAGATTACTATTGTTCTCCCTTGCCAAAAGCAGTGTAGGGTATACAATAGATTTGGTACACAGCATGACATACTTTATAGAACCTATGGCCAAGGCATAGGGAATGACTTTCATTCTCTTTCTATCTTCTACCATGGTCGGGTTTTGAGTCTTACTCAATTTCACACCTTATAACACAGGCAAGAACTCTTTCTTTGACTGTTTCATTTTGAACTACTTCAAAATCTTGTCATGGTATGTACTCATTGAAAAAACTTATCAAGCGTCTTGATCTATCTCTAGATCTTGATACTCAATATGTAAGCAGCTTCACCGAGGTCTTTCTTTGAAAAACTCCTTTCAAATACTCCTTTATGCTTTGCAGAATAATTTTACATTATTTCCAATCAACAATATGTCATTCACATATACTTATCAGAAATGCTGTAGTGCTCCCACTCACTTTCTTGTAAATACATGCTTCACCGCAAGTCTGTATAAAACTATATGCTTTGATCAACTTATCAAAGCGTATATTCCAACTCCGAGATGCTTGCATATTTTGTTAGCACCTTTAGGATTGACAAAACCTTCTGGTTGTATCATATACAACTCTTCTTTAAATCCATTAAGGAATGTAGTTTTGTTTATCCATTTGCCAGATTTCATAAAATGCGGCAATTGCTAACATGATTTGGACAGACTTAAGCATCGCTACGAGTGAGAAAATTTCATCATAGTCAACACCTTGAACTTTGTCAAAAACCTTTTTCGACAAGTCTAGCTTTGTAGATAGTAACACTACTATCAGTGTCCGTCTTCCTCTTGAAGATCCATTTATTTTCTATGGCTTGCCGATCATCGGCAAGTCAACCAAAGTCTACACTTTGTTCTCATACATGGATCCCATCTCAGATTTCATGGCCTCAAACCATTTTGCGGAATCTGGGCTCATCATCGCTTCCTCATAGTTCGCAAGTTCGTCATGGTCTAGTAACATGACTTCCAGAACAGGATTACCGTACCATTCTGGTGCGGATCTCACTCTGGTTTACCTACGATATTCGGTAGTAACTTGATATGAAGTTACATGATCATCATCATTAGCTTCCTCACTAATTGGTGTAGTAGTCACAGGAATAGATTTCTGTGATGAACTACTTTCCAATAAGGGAGAAGGTACAATTACCTTATCAAGTTCTACTTTCCTCCCACTCACTTCTTTTGAGAGAAACTCCTTCTCTAGAAAGGATCCATTCTTAGCAACGAATGTCTTGCCTTCGGATCTGTGATAGAAGGTGTACCCAACTTTCTCCTTTGGGTATCCTATGAAGACACATTTCTACGATTTGGGTTTGTGCTTATCAGGATGAAACTTTTTCACATAAGCATCGCAACCCCAAACTTTAAGAAACGACAACTTTGGTTTCTTGCCAAACCACAATTCATATTGTGTCGTCTCAACGGACTTTGATGGTGCCCCTTTTTAACGTGAATGCAGCTGTCTCTAATTCATAACCCCAAAACGATAGTGGTAAATCGGTAAGAAACATCATAGATTGTACAATATCCAATAAAGTACGGTTATGACGTTCGGACACACCATTATGCTGTGGTGTTCCAGGTGGCACGAATTTGTGAAACTATTCCACATTGTTTTAGTTGAAGACCAAACTCGTAACTCAAATATTTGTCTCCGCGATCAGATTGTAGAAACCTTAGTTTCTTGTCACGATGATTTGCCACTTCACTCTGAAATTCTTTGAACTTTTCAAGTGTTTCAGACTTATGTTTCATCAAGTAGATATACCCATATCTGCTCAAATCATCTGTGAAGATCAGAAAATAACGATACCCGCCGCGAGTCTCAACACTCATCGGATTGCATACATCAATATGTATAATTTCCAATAAGTCAGTTGCTCGCTCCATTGTTCCGAAGAACGGAGTCTTTAGTCATCTTGCCCATAAGGCATGGTTCGCAAGCATCAAGTGATTCATAATCAAGTGATTCCAAAATCCCATCAGCATGGAGTTTCTTCATGCGCTTTACACCAATATGACCTAAACGGCAGTGCCACAAATAAGTTGCACTATCATTATCAACTTTGCATCTTTTGGCTTCATTATTATGAATATGTGTATCACTATGATCGAGATCCAACAAACCATTTTATTGGGTGTATGACCATAGAAGGTTTTATTCATGTAAACAGAACAACAATTATTCTCTAATTTAAATGAATAACCGTATTGCAACAAACATGATCAAATCATATTCACGCTCAACGCAAATACCAAATAACACTTATTTAGTTTCAACACTAATCCCGAAAGTATAGGGAGTGTGCGATGATGATCATATCAATCTTGGAACCACTTCCAACACACATCGTCACTTCACCCTTAACTAGTTTTTGTTCATTCTGCAACTCCCGTTTCGAGTTACTACTCTTAGCAACTGAACCAATATCAAATACCGAGGGGTTGCTACGAACACTAGTAAAATACACATCAATAATCTGTATATCAAATATACCATTGTTTACTTTGCCATCCTTCTTATCCGCCAATTACTTGGGGTAGTTCCTCTTCCAGTGACCAGCCCCTTTGCAGTAGAAGCACTCAGTTTCAGGCTTAGGTCCAGACTTGGGTTTTTCACTTGAGCAGCAACTTGCTTGCCGTTCTTCTTGAAGTTCCCCTTTCTTCCCTTTGTCCCTTTACTTGAAACTAGTGGTTTTGTTTACCATCAACACTTGATGCTTTTCTTGATTTCTACCTTCGTCGATTTCAGCATCACAAGGAGCTTGGGAATCGTTTCCGTTATCCCTTGCATATTATAGTTCATCACGAAGTTCTACTAACTTGGTGATGGTGACTAGAGAATTTTGTCAATCACTATTTTATCTGGAAGATTAACTCCCACTTGATTCAAGCGATTATAGTACCCAGACAATTTGAGCACATGCTCACTGCTTGAGCTATTCCCCTCCATCTTTTTAGCTATAGAACTTGTTGGAGACTTCATATCTCTCAACTCGGGTATTTGCTTGAAATATTAACTTCAACTCCTGGAACATCTCATATGGTCCATGACATTCAAAACGTCTTTGAAGTCCTGATTCTAAGCCGTTAAGCATGGTGCACTAAACTATCAAGTAGTCATCATATTGAACTAGCCAAACGTTCATAACGTCTGCCTCTACTCCTGCAATAGGTCTGTCACCTAGCGGTGCATCAAAGACATAATTCTTCTGTGCAGCAATGAGGAAAATCCTCAGATCGCGGATCCAATCCGCATCATTGCTACTAACATCTTTCAACTTAGTTTTCTCTAGGAACATATCAAAAATAAAATAGAGGAGCTAAACGCGAGCTATTGATCTACAACATAGATATGCTAATACTATCAGGACTAAGTTCATGATAAATTAAAGTTCAATTAATCATATTACTTAAGAACTCCCACTTAGATAGACATCCCTCTAATCATCTAAGTGATCACGTGATCCATATCAACTAAACCATAACCGATCATCACGTGAAATGGAGTAGTTTTCAATGGTGAAGATCATTATGTTGATCATATCTACTATATGATTCATGCTCGACCTTTCGGTCTCCAGTGTTCCGAGGCCATATCTGCATATGCTAGGCTCGTCAAGTTTAACCTGAGTATTCTGCGTGTGCAAAACAGGCTTGCACCCGTTGTAGATGGACGTAGAGCTTATCACACCCGATCATCACGTGGTGTCTGGGCACGACGAACTTTGGCAACGGTGCATACTCAGGGAGAACACTTTTATCTTGAAATATAGTGAGAGATCATCTTATAATGCTACCGCCGAACTAATCAAAATAAGATGTATAAAAGATAAACATCACATGCAATCAAAATATGTGACATGATATGGCCATCATCATCTTGTGCCTTTGATCTCCACCTCCAAAGCATCGTCATGATTTCCATCGTCACCGCCATGACACCATGATCTCCATCATCTTGATCTATATTAATGTGTCGTCACATGGTCGTCTCGCCAACTATTGCTCTTGCAACTATTGCTATCGCATAGCGATAAAGTAAAGCAATTATTTGGCTCTTGCATCTTATGCAATAAAGAAACAACCATAAGGCTTCTGCCAGTTGCCGATAACTTCAACAAAACATGATCATCTTATACAACAACTTATATCTCATCACGTCTTGACCATATCACATCACAACATGCCCTGCAAAAACAAGTTAGACGTCCTCTACTTTGTTGTTGCAAGTTTTACGTGGCTGCTACGGGCTGAGCAAGAACCGTTCTTACCTACACATCAAAACCACAACGGTAGTTTGTGTAACACCCAGATGTAACTTTCCCAATTTGTACTCCAACTCTTGCCGTTTCCGGCGTTAAGTTATTTATTTCCTCGGGTTCGGGTCTTTGTCTCCGTGTGTTGTTGTCGTTGTCATGCATCTCATATCATGTCATCATGTGCACTGCATTTGCATACGTGTTCATCTCATGCATTCGAGCATTTTCCCCGTTGTCCGTTTTGCATTCCGGCGCTTCGTTCTCCTCCGGTGGTCATTTCTAGCTTTCTTTCGTGTGTGGGGATTAAACATTTCCGGATTGGACCGAGACTTGCCAAGCGGCCTTGGTTTACTACCGATAGACCGCCTGTCAAGTTTCGTATCATTTGGACTTCGTTTGATACTCCAACGGTTAACCGAGGGACCGAAAAGGCCTCGTGTGTGTTGCAGCCCAACACCCCTCCAATTTGGCCCAAAACCCACCTAAGACTTCTCCATCATCTAGATCGTTCGATCACAATCGCGTGGCCGAAAACCGCACCTCATTTGGACTCTCCTAACTCCCTCTACCTATAAAACTAGACCCCTTCCCCGAAATCCGGATCTCCCTCTCCGAAACCCTAAAATTCCCTCGCGCCGCCGCTGGACGCGTCCGTATTGGGCGGACAAAGCCGCCGCCGTCCGCGCCAACCACGTCCTGCCACGTGGCGCCGCCGTTCCACCCCGCCGCCGCGGCCCGGGAGGCCCGTCCCCGGCCCCCGAGGCCCAGACCCAGCGCCGCCCGCGCCTCTCCCTCGCCTCCGCGCCGCGCCGCCCGCGCCGGCGAGGTCCTCCACCGCCGCCGCCCCGCTCCAACTCCGGCGACCGAGCTCGCCTCCGCCCGCCGACGAGCTGCCGCCGCCGCCTCGGCCGCCGCGGGCCGCACGCCTCCTCCGCTCGCCGCGAGCCGCCCCGGCCATCGCCGGCCCCAGGCCGCGCCGCTCCGGCCTCCTCCCGCCAGGCCGCGCCGGCCGCCGCCTCCTCCGTCCTCGCCGACCTCGGATCCGCCGCCGTGAACAGTGCGTGCGCGAGATCTAGATCGGGATGAACAGTGAACCCTAATCTGGAGGTTGAATTTTCTCTAAGTCCCGAAATTCTCAGATCCATGTGCCTTTCTTCCTAGCCCCGTAACTTTGCATCCGTAGCTCTGATTCATGCATATAGCATATCAAAATGTTCATCTCAGAGAGTACATCATTTCATTCCATTGCATCATTTTTATTTGAGTTCATCTTGATGCCCGAAATTCTGTTAGAAGAGGGCTACTTGAGATAATTGTCAGATCTGCTACTCCGTTTAGCTTTTGTCATTTTTTGCCATGATTAATGTGTGCATGCTATGCCCTGATGCTCTAAATATGTTTTTTTAAGGGTTTTGTCATCTTTCTAGAGGTGCAACCCATGTATTTTTGTGATGTGTGTGGTGACTAGCACAAGCTCGCAAAGTGGTGCACTTGCTAATTCTGTTTTCAGAGACTTAGCAATTCCACTAAGTCCTTGATCTGTTTATCTCATATGGCCATATGTTCATGTTGTTTCCTAATGTTCCGTGCCTCTTTTGAGGATGATCAGTAAGGATGTTTTGTTAATCTTGTAGTGCTCTATCCATCCATGTCTTTGTTTGCATTTATGGAGCACCCTAGCTTGAGACAATCGAGCTCTACTTTTGCTACTTTGTGAATCTGGGCAGATTGTCAACTTGTTTGCAATTTTGCCGATGATGTTGTAGTTGATCCGTGCATGCTATGCTATTGTTCTTGCCATGTCTAGCTTGCATTTTGTGCCTTCGTGGTGGGTGTATGCTTGTCTTGCCATGACTTGCACCGTAGTGAGTGCATCGAGCTCGTAAACATGCCTACTTGAGTTATGTTTCAGCATGTGCCAGTTTTCACTAAGTCTGAAAACTGATTATGTTTTTGCTATGTTCACGTGCTTGCAATTGTATTTTCTGATCCCTTTTGGCTCAAGGTCACTAAGGGACTTTTGTTAAGCTCTTTGAGTAGCTCCATGCCATGCTTTACTTTGCCATGTTCAGGTCCTGTAGCATGTAGTTTTGTTGCTCCGAAGAGTGCTACCTGATCTGAAAATTCCAGACAAGTGTTAATTTCACTAAGTCTGAGATCTGTTTGTCATATGCATTTTTGTGATGCTTGTTTGAACCTGTTAATGGATGAATTGGCCGTAGCTCAGTGCTAGACTTTTGTTAAGCTTCTTGAATACATCCCTGCCATGTATTTTGTTGTCATGTTTGGGTGCTGTAGCATGTTCATCTCATTGCATTTAGATGCCTACTTGCTGTAAATCGCAGACCAGTATCATTTTTGAAACGCTTGCCATTTCCAAACCGTAACTCCGATTCTGATGATATTTATATCGTTTTCAAGCGATTTCATCTCATCTTTCCAGTGGCACACTTGGATTTCCAAGTTGAGGCCAGGTTCTTGCATCTCCCATCATATCTTGCATTTTGCATCCCGCATCGCATCCCGCATAGCATATCATCTTTGCATCTTCTTGCTTGATCCTTGCACGTGGTTGATTGTGTCCTTGTTGCTTGCTTGTCTTGTTTGGGTAGAGCCGGGAGACGAGTTCGCTAACGAGGAGCCCGTTGAGTTTGCTTTTGAGGATCCAGTCAACTCTGACAACTGTGCAGGCAAGATGATCATACCCTCGAAATCACTACTATCTTTGCTATGCTAGTTTGCTCGCTCTTTTGCTATGCCAGTGCTACGATGCCTACCACTTGCTTTCAAGCCTCCCAAATTGCCATGTCAAACCTCTAACCCACCATGTCCTAGCAAACCGTTGATTGGCCATGTTACCGCTTTGCTCAGCCCCTCTTATAGCGTTGCTAGTTGCAGGTGAAGATTGGAGGCCGTTCCTTGTTGGAACATTTATTTACTTGTTGGGATATCATTATATTGCTATGTTATCTTAATGCATCTATACACTTGGTAAAGGGTGGAAGGCTCGGCCTCTCGCCTAGTGTTTTGTTCCACTCTTGCCGCCCTAGTTTCCGTCATATCGGTGTTATGTTCCCGGATTTTGCGTTCCTTACGCGGTTGGGTTATAATGGGAACCCCTTGATAGTTCGCCTTGATTAAAGCTTTTCCAGCAATGCCCAACCTTGGTTTTACCATTTGCCACCTAGCCTCTTTTTCCCTTGGGTTTCCGGAGCCCGAGGGTCATCTTATTTAACCCCCCCGGGCCAGTGCTCCTCTGAGTGTTGGTCCGAACTGAGCTGCCTGCGGGGCCACCTCGAGGAAACTTGAGGGTTGGTTTTACTCGTAGCTAGTCTCATCTGAGTGTGCCCTGAGAACGAGATATGTGCAGCTCCTATCGGGATTTGTCGGCACATTCGGGCGGTGTTGCTGGTCTTGTTTTAACCTGTCGAAGTGTCTTGAAGAACCGAGATACCGAGTCTGATCGGAATGTCTTGGGAGGAGGTCTATTCCTTCGTTGACCGTGAGAGCTTGTCATGGGCTAAGTTGGGACTCCCCTGCAGGGATTTGAACTTTCGAAAGCCGTGCCCGCGGTTATGGGCAGATGGGAATTTTTTAATGTCCGGTTGTAGATAACTTGAACCTTAACTTAATTAAAATGAATCAACTGAGTGTGTTACCGTGATGGCCTCTTCTCGGCGGAGTCCGGGAAGTGGACACAGTGTTGGAGTAATGTTTGCGCAGGTTGCTCTCTAGTTTCTCGCTCGCACTTTGCCTCCTCTTCTCGCTCTCTTTTGCAAATAAGTTAGCCACCATATATGCTAGTCGCTTGCTGCCGCTCCACTTATTTTTACCTTGCCTTACCTATAAGCTTAAATAGTCTTGATCGCGAGGGTGCGAGATTGCTGAGTCCCTGTGGCTCACAGATTACTATTACACCAGATGCAGGGCCCGATGACTCCGCTCCAGCAGATGCGTATGAGCTCAAGTGGGAGTTCGATGAAGACTCTCAATGTTACTATGTTTCCTTTCCTGATGATCAGTAGTGGTGCCCAGTTGGGGGTGATTGGGACCGTGTTGCTTGTTGGGTTCTCTTTTATTTTGGCGCCGTAGTCGGGCCATGAGTGTTTGGATGATGTAATGTTATTTATGTACTTGATTGACGTGGCGAGTGTAAGCCAACTATGTTATCTTCCCTTTATGATTTATATTACATGGGATGTTGTGAAGATTGCCTAACTTGTGACATATGCCTTCAATGCGATTATGCCTCTAAGTCATGCCTCGACACGTGGGAGATATAGTCGCATCGAGGGTGTTACAGTTTGTCAAGTTAGTGCTATTTTAACCTTCTCAAGGACCGGGCATAGCCACACTCGATTCAACTAAAGTTGGAGAAACTGACACCCGCTAGTCACCTGTGTGCATAGCACGGCGGTAAAACCAGTCTCGCGTAAGCGTACGCGTAATGTCGGTCCGGGTCGCTTCATCCAACAATACCGCCGAACCAAAGTGTGACATGCTGGTAAGCAGTATGACATATCGCCCACAACTCACTTGTGTTCTACTCGTGCATATTACATCAACGCATAAAACCAGGCTCGGATGCCACTGTTGGGGAACGTAGTAATTTCAAAAAAATTCCTACGCACACGCAAGATCTGAAGGAAATATGCCCTAGAGGCAATAATAAAGTTATTATTTATTTCCTTATATCATGATAAATGTTTATTATTCATGCTAGAATTGTATTAACCGGAAACATAATACATGTGTGAATACATAGACAAACAGAGTGTCACTAGTATGCCTCTACTTGACTAGCTCGTTAATCAAAGATGGTTATGTTTCCTAACCATGAACAAAGAGTTGTTATTTGATTGACGAGATCACATCATTAGGTGAATGATCTGATTGACATGACCCATTCCATTAGCTTAGCACTCGATCATTTAGTATGTTGATATTGCTTTCTTCATGACTTATACATGTTCCTATGACTATGAGATTATGCAACTCCCGTTTGCCGGAGGAACACTTTGTGTGCTACCAAACGTCACAACATAAATGGGTGATTATAAAGGTACTCTACAGGTGTCTCCAAAGGTACATGTTGGGTTGGCGTATTTCAAGATTAGGATTTGTCACTCCGATTGTCGGAGAGGTATCTCTGGGCCCTCTCGGCAATACACATCACATAAGCCTTGCAAGCATTGCAACTAATGAGTTAGTTGTGAGATGATGTATTACGGAACGAGTAAAGAGACTTTCCGGTAACGAGATTGAACTAGGTATTGAGATACCGACGATCGAATCTCGGGCAAGTGACATACCGATGACAAAGGGAACAACGTATGTTGTTATGCGGTCTGACCGATAAAGATCTTCGTAGAATATGTAGGAGCCAATATGAGCATCCAGGTTCCGCTATTGGTTATTGACCGGAGACGTGTCTCGGTCATGTCTACATTGTTCTCGAACCCGTAGGGTCCGCACGCTTAAGGTTTCGATGACAGTTTATATTATGAGTTTATGAGTTTTGATGTACCGAAGTTAGTTCGGAGTCCCGGATGTGATCACGGACATGACGAGGAGTCTTGAAATGGTCGAGATATAAAGATTGATATATTGGACGGCTATATTCGGACACCGGAAGTGTTCCGGGGAAGTTTCGGATAAAACCGGAGCACCGGGGGGTTACCGGAACCCCCCGGGGGGTTAATGGGCCTCATGGGCCTAAAGTGGAGAAGAGGAGGGGCTGCCAGGGCAGGCCGCGCGCCCCCTCTCCCCCTAGTCCGAATTGGACAAGGAGGGAGGGGTGGCGCCCCCTCTCCTCTCTCCCTTCCTTCCCCCTCTCCTACTTGGACAAGGAAAAGGAGGGGAGTCCTACTCCCGGTAGGAGTAGGACTCCTCCTGCGCGCCTCCTACTAGGGCCGGCCGCACCCCCCTTGGATCCTTTATATACGGAGGCAAGAGGCACCCCATAGACACAAGTTGATCCACGTGATCATATTCTTAGCCATGTGCGGTGCCCCCTTCCACCATAGTCCTCGATAATATTGTAGCGGTGCTTAGGCGAAGCCCTGCGACAGTAGAACATCAAGATCGTCACCACGCCGTCGTGCTGACGAAACTCTTCCCCGACACTTTGCTGGATCGAAGTCCGGGGATCGTCATCGAGCTGAACGTGTGCTAGAACTCGGAGGTGCCGTAGTTTCGGTGCTTCATCGGTCGGGCCGTGGAGATGTACGACTACATCAACCAAGTTAATGCTTCCGTTGTCGATCTACAAGGGTACGTAGATCACACTCTTTCCCTCTCCTTGCTATGCATCACCATGATCTTGCGTGTGCGTAGGAATTTTTTTGAAATTACTATGTTCCCCAACAGTGGCATCCGAGCCTAGGTTTTATATGTTGATGTTATATGCACGAGTAGAACACAAGTGAGTTGTGGGCGATATAGGTCATACTGCTTACCAGCATGTCATACTTTGGTTCAGCGGTATTGTTGGACGAAGCGGTCCGGACCGACATTACGCGTACGCTTACGCGAGACCGGTTCTCCCGACGTGCTTTGCACATAGGTGGCTTGCGGGTGACAGTTTCTCCAACTTTAGTTGAACCGAGTGTGGCTACGCCCGGTCCTTGCGAAGGTTAAAACAGCACCAACTTGACAAACTATCGTTGTGGTTTTGATGCGTAGGTAAGATTGGTTCTTGCTTAAGCCCGTAGCAGCCACGTAAAACTTGCAACAACAAAGTAGACAACGTCTAACTTGTTTTTGTAGGGCATGTTGTGATGTGATATGGTCAAGACATGATGCTAAATTTTATTGTATGAGATGATCATGTTTTGTAACCGAGTTATCGGCAACTGGAGGAGCCATATGATTGTCGCTTTATTGTATGCAATGCAATCGCGCTGTAATGCTTTAATTTATCACTAAGCGGTAGCGATAGTCGTGGAAGCATAAGATTGGCGAGACGACAACGATGCTATGATGGAGATCAAAGTGTCGTGCCGGTGACGATGGTGATCACGACGGTGCTTCGAAGATGGAGATCACAAGCACAAGATGATGATGGCCATATCATATCACTTATATTGATTGCATGTGATGTTTATCTTTTATGCATCTTATCTTGCTTTGATTGACGGTAGCATTATAAGATGATCTCTCACTAATTATCAAGAAGTGTTCTCCTTGAGTATGCACCATTGCGAAAGTTCTTTGTGCTGAGACACCACGTGATGATCGGGTGTGATAGGCTCTACGTTCAAATACAACGGGTGCAAAACAGTTGCACACGCGGAATACTCAGGTTATACTTGACGAGCCAAGCATATACAGATATGGCCTCGGAACACGGAGACCGAAAGGTCGAGCGTGAATCATATAGTAGATATGATCAACATAGTGATGTTCACCAATGAAACTACTCCATCTTACGTGATGATCGGACATGGTTTAGTTGATTTGGATCACGTAATCACTTAGAGGATTAGAGGGATGTCTATCTAAGTGGGAGTTCTTTTAGTAAATTAATTGAACCTAAATTTATCATGAAACTTAGTACCTGATAGTATGTTGCTTGTTTATGCTTGATTGTAGATAGATGGCTCGTGCTGTTGTTCCGTTGAATTTTAATGCGTTCCTTGAGAAAGCAAAGTTGAAAGATGATGGTAGAAATTACACGGACTGGGTCCGTAACTTGAGGATTATCCTCATTGCTGCACAGAAGAATTACGTCCTGGAAGCACCGCTGAGTGCCAGGCCTATTGCTGGAGCAACACCAGATGTTATGAACGTCTGGCAGAGCAAAGCTGATGACTACTCGATAGTTCAGTGTGCCATGCTTTATGGCTTAGAATCGGGACTTCAACGACGTTTTGAACGTCATGGAGCATATGAGATGTTCTAGGAGTTGAAGTTAATATTTCAAGCAAATGCCCGGATTGAGAGATATGAAGTCTCCAATAAGTTCTATAGCTGCAAGATGGAGGAGAACAGTTCTGTCAGTGAGCATATACTCAAAATGTCTGGGTATAATAATCACTTGATTCAATTGGGAGTTAATCTTCCAGATGATTGCGTCATTGATAGAATTCTCCAATCATTGCCACCAAGCTACAAGAGCTTCGTGATGAACTATAATATGCAAGGGATGAATAAGACTATTCTCGAGCTCTTCGCAATGCTGAAAGCTGCGGAGGTAGAAATCAAGAAGGAGCATCAAGTGTTGATGGTCAACAAGACCACTAGTTTCAAGAAAAAGGGCAAAGGGAAGAAGAAGGGAAACTTCCAAAAGAACAGCAAGCAAGTTGCTACTCAAGAGAAGAAACCCAAACCTGGACCTAAGCCTGAAACTGAGTACTTCTACTGCAAGCAGACTGGTCACTGGAAGCGGAACTGCCCCACGTATTTGGCGGATAAGAAGGATGGCAAGGTGAACAAAGGTATATGTGATATACATGTTATTGATGTGTACCTTACTAATGCTCGCAGTAGCACCTGGGTATTTGATACTGGTTCTGTTGCTAATATTTGCAACTCGAAATAGGGACTACAGATTAAGCGAAGATTGGCTAAGGACGAGGTGACGATGCACGTGGGAAACGGTTCCAAAGTCGATGTGATCGCAGTCGGCACGCTACCTCTACATCTACCTTCGGGATTAATATTAGACCTAAATAATTGTTATTTGGTGCCAGCGTTAAGCATGAACATTATATCTGGATCTTGTTTGATGCGAGACGGTTATTCATTTAAATCTGAGAATAATGGTTGTTCTATTTATATGAGTAATATCTTTTATGGTCATGCACCCTTAAAGAGTGGTCTATTTTTATTGAATCTCGATAGTAGTGACACACATATTCATAGTGTTGAAGCCAAAATATGCAGAGTTGATAATGATAGTGCAACTTATTTGTGGCACTGCCGTTTAGGTCATATCGGTGTAAAGCGCATGAAGAAACTCCATACTGATGGACTTTTGGAACCACTTGATTATGAATCACTTGGTACTTGCGAACCGTGCCTCATGGGCAAGATGACTAAAACACCGTTCTCCGGTACTATGGAGAGAGCAACAGATTTGTTGGAAATCATACATACAGATGTATGTGGTCCGATGAATATTGAGGCTCGTGGCGGATATCGTTATTTTCTCACCTTCACAGATGACTTAAGCAGATATGGGTATATCTACTTAATGAAACACAAGTCTGAAACATTTGAAAAGTTCAAAGAATTTCAGAGTGAAGTAGAAAATCATCGTAACAAGAAAATAAAATTCCTACGATCTGATCGTGGAGGAGAATATTTGAGTTACGAGTTTGGTGTACATTTGAAAAAATGTGGAATAGTTTCGCAACTCACGCCACCCGGAACACCACAGCGTAATGGTGTGTCCGAACGTCGTAATCGTACTTTACTAGATATGGTGCAATCTATGATGTCTCTTACTGATTTTGCCGCTATCGTTTTGGGGATACGCTCTAGATACGGCCGCATTCACGTTAAATAGAGCACCATCAAAATCCACTGAGACGACGCCTTATGAACTGTGGTTTGGCAAGAAACCAAAGTTGTCGTTTTTGAAAGTTTGGGGCTGCGATGCTTATGTGAAAAAGCTTCAACCTGATAAGCTCGAACCCAAAGCGAAGAAATGTGTCTTCATAGGATATCCAAAGGAGACTATTGGATACACCTTCTATCACAGATCCGAAGGCAAGACTTTTGTTGCTAAGTTCGGAAACTTTCTAGAGAAGGAGTTTCTCTCGAAAGAAGTGAGTGGGAGGAAAGTAGAACTTGACGAGGTAACTGTACCTGCTCCCTTATTGGAAAGTAGTGCATTGTAGAAAACTGTTTCTGTGACACCTACACCAGTTAGTGAGGAAGCTAATGATGATGATCATGAAACTTCAGAACAAGATACTACTGAACCTCATAGATCAACCAGAGTGAGATCCGCGCCAGAGTGGTACGGTAATCCTGTTCTGGAAGTCATGCTACTAGATCATGATGAACCTACGAACTATGAAGAAGCTATGGTGAGCCCAGATTCCACAAAATAGCTTGAAGCCATGAAATCTGAGATGGGATCCATGTATGAGAACAAAGTATGGACTTTGGTTGACTTGCCCGATGATCGGCAAGCAATTGAGAATAAATGGATCTTCAAGAAGAAGACTGACGCTGACGGTAATATTACTGTCTACAAAGCTCGACTTGTCGCAAAAGGTTTTCGGCAAGTTCAAGGGATTGACTACGATGAGACCTTCTCACCCGTAGCGATGCTTAAGTCTGTCCGAATCATGTTAGCAATTGCCGCATTTTATGATTATGAAATTTGGTAGATGGATGTCAAAACTGCATTCCTGAATGGATTTCTGGAAGAAGAGTTGTATATGATGCAACCAGAAGGTTTTGTCAATCCAAAGGGAGCTAACAAAGTGTGCAAGCTCCAGCGATCCATTTATGGACTGGTGCAAGCCTCTCGGAGTTGGAATAAACGCTTTGATAGTGTGATCAAAGCATTTGGTTTTATACATACTTTTGGAGAAGCCTGTATTTACAAGAAAGTGAGTGGGAGCTCTGTAGCATTTCTGATATTATATGTGGACGACATATTACTAATTGGAAATGATATAGAATTTCTGGATAGCATAAAGGGATACTTGAATAAGAGTTTTTCGATGAAAGACCTCGGTGAAGCTGCTTACATATTAGGCATTAGGATCTATAGAGATAGATCAAGACGCTTAATTGGACTTTCACAAAGCACATACCTTGACAAAGTTTTGAAGAAGTTCAAAATGGATCAAGCAAAGAAAGGGTTCTTGCCTGTGTTACAAGGTGTGAAGTTGAGTAAGACTCAATGCCCGACCACTACAGAAGATAGAGAGAAAATGAAAGATGTTCCCTATGCTTCAGCCATAGGCTCTATCATGTATGCAATGCTGTGTACCAGACCTGATGTGTGCCTTGCTATAAGTCTAGCAGGGAGGTACCAAAGTGATCCAGGAGTGGATCACTGGACAGCGGTCAAGAACATCCTGAAATACCTGAAAAGGACTAAGGATATGTTTCTCATATATGGAGGTGACAAAGAGCTCATCGTAAAAGGTTACGTTGATGCAAGCTTTGACACTGATCCGGACGATTCTAAATCGCAAACCGGATACATGTTTACATTAAACGGTGGAGCTGTCAGTTGGTGCAGTTCTAAACAAAGCGTTGTAGCGGGATCTACATGTGAAGCGGAGTACATAGCTGCTTCGGAAGCAGCAAATGAAGGAGTCTGGATGAAGGAGTTCATATCCGATCTAGGTGTCATACCTAGTGCATCGGGTCCAATGAAAATCTTTTGTGACAATACTGGTGCAATTGCCTTGGCAAAGGAATCCAGATTTCACAAGAGAACCAAGCACATCAAGAGACGCTTCAATTCCATCCAGGATCTAGTCCAGGTGGGAGACATAGAGATTTGCAAGATACATATGGATCTGAATGTTGCAGACCCATTGACTAAGCCTCTTCCACGAGCAAAACATGATCAGCACCAAGGCTCCATGGGTGTTAGAATCATTACTGTGTAATCTAGATTATTGACTCTAGTGCAAGTGGGAGACTGAAGGAAATATGCCCTAGAGGCAATAATAAAGTTATTATTTATTTCCTTATATCATGATAAATGTTTATTATTCATGCTAGAATTGTATTAACCGGAAACATAATACATGTGTGAATACATAGACAAACAGAGTGTCACTAGTATGCCTCTACTTGACTAGCTCGTTAATCAAAGATGGTTATGTTTCCTAACCATGAACAAAGAGTTGTTATTTGATTAACGGGATCACATCATTAGGTGAATGATCTGATTGACATGACCCATTCCATTAGCTTAGCACCTGATCGTTTAGTATGTTGCTATTCATCACTTCACCCTTAAAAAATGTTTCATCAAGTAGATATACTCATATCTGCTCAAATCATCTGTGAAGATCAGAAAATAATGATACCTGTCGCGAGCCTCAATATTCATCGGACCACATACATCAGTATGTATGATTTCCAACAAATCTGTTGCTCGCTCCATTGTTCCGAAAACAGAGTCTTAGTCATCTTGCCCATGAGGCATGGTTCGCAAGCATCAACTGATTCATAATCAAGTGATTCCAAAAGCCCATCAGCATGGATTTTCTTCATGCGCTTTACACCAATATGACCTAAACGGCAGTGCCACAAATAAGTTGCACTATCATTATTAACTTTGCATCTTTTGGTTCAATATTATGAGTATGTGTATCACTAAGATCGAGATCCAACGACCTATTTTCATTGGGTGTAACCATAGAAGGTTTATCATGTAAACAGAACAACAATTTATTCTCTTACTTAAATGAATAACCGTATTACAATAAACATGATCAAATCATATTCATGCTCAACGCAAACACCAAATAACACTTATTTAGGTTCAACACTAATCCGAAAGTATAGGGAGTGTGCGATGATGATCATATCAATCTTGGAACCACTTCCAACACACATCGTCACTTCACCCTTAACTAGTTCTCTGTTTATTCTGCAACTCCGTTTCGAGTTACTAATCTTAGCAACTGAACTAGTATCAAATACTGAGGGGTTGCTATAAACACTAGTAAAGTACACATCAATAACATGTATATCAAATATACTTATGTTCACTTTGCCATCCTTCTTATCCGCCAATCACTTGGGGTAGTTCCGCTTCCAGTGACCAGTCCCTTTGCAGTAGAAGCACTTAGTCTCAGGCTTAGGATCAGACTTGGGCTTCTTCACTTGAGCAGCAACTTGCTTGCCGTTCTTCTTGAAGTTCCCCTTCTTCCCTTTGCCCTTTTCTTGAAACTAGTGGTCTTGTCAACCATCAACACTTGATGTTTTTCTTGATTTCTACCTTCGTTGATTTCAGCATCACGAAGAGCTTGGGAGTTGTTTCTATCCGTTATCCCTTGCATATTATAGTTCATCACGAAGTTCTACTAACTTGGTGATGGTGACTAGAGAATTCTGTCAATCACTATCTTATCAGGAAGATTAACTCCCACTTGATTCAAGCGATTGTTGTACTCAGACAATCTAGGGACATGCTCACTAGTTGAGCGATTCTCCTCCATCTTTTAGCTATATAACTTGTTGGAGACTTCATATCTCTCAACTCGGGTATTTTCTTGAAATATTAACTTCAACTCCTGGAACATCTCATATGGTCCATAACGTTCAAAACCTCTTTGAAGTCCCGATTCTAAGCCATTAAGCATGGTGCACTTAAACTATCAAGTAGTCATCATATTGAGCTAGCCAAATGTTCATAACGTCTGCATCTGCTCCTGCAATAGGTCTGTCACCTAGCGGTGCATCAAGGACATAATTCTTCTGTGCAGCAATGAGGATAAACCTCAGATCACGGATCCAATCCGCATCATTGCTACTAACATCTTTCAACACAATTTTCTCTAGGAACATATCAAAATAAACACAGGGAAGCAACAACGCGAGCTATTGATCTACAACATAATTTGCAAAATACTACCAGGACTAAGTTCATGATAAATTTAAAGTTCAATTAATCATATTACTTAAGAACTCCCACTTAGAAAGACATCCCTCTAATCTTCTAAGTGATCACGTGATCCAAATCAACTAAACCATGTCCGATCATCACGTGAGATGGAGTAGTTTCAATGGTGAACATCACTATGTTGATCATATCTACTATATGATTCACGCTCGACCTTTCGGTCTCCGTGTTCCGAGGCCATATCTGTATATGCTTGGCTCGTCAAGTATAACCTGAGTATTCCGCGTGTGCAACTGTTTTGCACCCGTTGTATTTGAATGTAGAGCCTATCACACCCAATCATCACGTGGTGTCTCGGCACGAAGAACTTTCGCAACGGTGCATACTCAGGGAGAACACTTCTTGATAATTAGTGAGAGATCATCTTAAAATGCTACCGACAATCAAAGCAAGATAAGATGCATAAAAGATAAACATCACATGCAATCAATATAAGTGATATGATATGGCCATCATCATCTTGTGCTTGTGATCTCCATCTTCGAACCACCGTCGTGATCACCATCGTCACCGGCGCGACACCTTGATCACCATCGTAGCATCGTTGTCGTCTTGCCAATCTTATGCTTCCACGACTATCGCTACCGCTTAGTGATAAAGTAAAGCATTACAGCGCAATTGCATTGCATATAATAAAGCGACAACCATATGGCTCCTGCCAGTTGCCGATAACTCGGTTACAAAACATGATCATCTCATACAATAAAATTTAGCATCATGTCTTGACCATATCACATCACAATATGCCCTGCAAAAACAAGTTAGACGTCCTCTACTTTGTTGTTGCAAGTTTTACGTGGCTGCTACGGGCTTAAGCAAGAACCAATCTTACCTACACATCAAAACCACAACGATAGTTTGTCAAGTTGGTGTTGTTTTAACCTTCGCAAGGACCGGGCGTAGCCACACTCGGTTCAACTAAAGTTGGAGAAACTGTCACCCGCTAGCCACCTTTGTGCAAAGCACGTCGGGAGAACCGGTCTCGCGTAAGCGTACGCGTAATGTCGGTCCGGGCCGCTTCGTCCAACAATACCGCCGAACCAAAGTATGACATGCCGGTAAGCAGTATGACTTATATCGCCCACAACTCACTTGTGTTCTACTCGTGCATATAACATCAACACATAAAACCTAGGCTTGAATGCCACTGTTGGGGAACGTAGTAATTTCAAAAAAATTCCTACGCACACGCAAGATCATGGTGATGCATAGCAACGAGAGGGGAGAGTGTGATCTACGTACCCTTGTAGACCGACAGCGGAAGCGTTAGCACAACGCGGTTGATGTAGTCGTACGTCTTCACGGCCCGACCGATCAAGCACCGAAACTACGGCACCTCCGAGTTTTAGCACACGTTCAGCTTGATGACGATCCCCGGACTCCGATCCAGCAAAGTGTCGGGGAAGAGTTCCGTCAGCACGACGGCGTGGTGACGATCTTGATGTTCTACCGTCACAGGGCTTCGCCTAAGCACCGCTACAATATTATCGAGGATTATGGTGGAAGGGGGCACCGCACACGGCTAAGAATATGATCACGTGGATCAACTTGTGTCTAGAGGTGCCCCCCTGCCCCCGTATATAAAGGAGCAAGGGAGGAGGAGGCTGGCCCTAGGAGGGGGCGCGCCAAGTGTGGAGTCCTACTAGGACTCCCTAGTCCTAGTAGGATTCCACCTCCCATATGGAATAGGAAAAGAGGAAGGGAAAAGGAGAAGGAAGGAAGGGGGCGCCCCCCTTCCCTAGTCCAATTCGGATCAGACCAAGGGGAGGGGTGCGGCCACCCTTGAGGCCCTTTTTCTTCTTTCCCGTATGGCCCAATAAGGTCCAATATGTATTCCCGTAACTCTCCGGTACTCCAAAAAATACCCGAATCACTCGGAACCTTTCCGATGTCCGAATATAGTCGTTCAATATATCGATCTTTACGTCTCGACCATTTCGAGATTCCTCGTCATGTCCCCGATCTCATCCGGAACTCCGAACTCCTTTGGTACATCAAAACTCATAAACTCATAATATAACTGTCATTGAAACCTTAAGCGTGCGGACCCTACGGGTTCGAGAACAATGTAGACATGACCGAGACACGTCTCCAGTCAATAACCAATAGCGGAACCTGGATGCTCATATTGGCTCCCACATATTCTACGAAGATCTTTATCGGTCAGACCGCATAACAACATACGTTGTTCCCTTTGTCATCGGTACGTTACTTGCTCGAGATTCGATCGTCGGTATCTTAATACCTAGTTCAATCTCATTACCGGCAAGTCTCTTTACTCGTTCCGTAATACATCATCTCACAACTAACTCATTAGTTGCAATGCTTGCAAGGCTTATGTGATGTGCATTACCGAGAGGGCCCAGAGATACCTCTCCGACAATCGGAGTGACAAATCCTAATCTCGAAATACGCCAACCCAACATGTACCTTTGGAGACACCTGTAGAGCTCCTTTATAATCACCCAGTTACGTTGTGACGTTTGGTAGCACACAAAGTGTTCCTCCGGCAAACGGGAGTTGCATAATCTCATAGTCATAGGAACATGTATAAGTCATGAAGAAAGCAATAGCAACATACTAAACGATCGGGTGCTAAGCTAATGGAATGGGTCATGTTAATCACATCATTCTCCTAATGATGTGATCCCGTTAATCAAATAACAACTCTTTTGTTTATGGTTAGGAAACATAACCATCT
>NC_053026.1:320215414-320306597 GCF_003073215.2 Triticum urartu | reverse complement strand
AAAATGTGAACTTGCCTTGTACTGTTGATGAATATGGTTCACACTCATAACTCTTGATATTTCTACTCGTCACACTCCGTTCAATCTATCGTGAGCAAGCAATAGTAACCACACATAAGCAATCACTCAAAAGATCGGGAAGAACGAAGAAGACAGTTCGGAAAACATCAAAACCAACAACTAACTGTTGCAACATAAAACAATTTCTAACAATACCAAAATTATGTGAATTTGGCCTTATCAGAAAGTTAAGTCAAGAGCTTGGATTTGCAAAAAGAATCAACTAAATCGGAGTTATAAAACTCAAGTTATGAACAAAAGAAGTTTGAATATAATCTGTTTGAATGCAAATTTAAAAATTTCAAAAGCATGTTTAAGTTGTTTTACTGGATAGAGGAGATCGTAACAAAGAAGTGGGCGTTGGTTTCATCTAATTTGGATGAACGAGTAAAAAGTTGTGGCTATTTGAAAAATCAGAGCCAAACCGTTTTACGGAAGAAAAATAGCTACGGGTAAGGTCTAATGTATAAATACGTAGACTAATTGATAATCTAATTATTCTATCGTATTAGTATAGAAATAATAAACTACGGAAGTATAAAAAAACAAAGAAAGATACCTTTATAAGGCCGAGAAAAGACGACTTTGGAGAGAAGATACAATTTCCAGAAGTCGCGCCGGAGAGGAGAAATATATTTTTCTTAAATGAATCTAGTCAAACCAAAATATTGATTTAACCCAAATCGGATGATTTTTGGAGGCTCTATGAGTCTATATTTATAGGTGGAAAAGAGGTTTAAGGGTCAAAGGCTAGGCAATGTGGGACTAAACATAGACGAAAATATACAAAACAGAGAAGAAAAAGGCTAACGCCTCGCACGGGCCTAAAGGCTTCGGCCGGCCGTGCGCGTACAGGGGATGCAGTTTTTTTTTCTTTTTCGAAGTCTATTTTTTTCTGAAGTTTGTTTCAAAAAAAACTAAACATTAACAAAAATAAAATAAATAAATAAAAGACAAAAGAAACCAAAAGAAAAACGGGCAGGCCTGCTGCTATGCTACGCAGGTGGGCGGCGGTTAGTTCCAGGCGCACACGTAGATTTTTATATAGAAACAAAAAAAGAAAACTGGATAACGATAATAAAATAAAATTTTATATAGGCATATTATATATCAAAATTTTCAGAAAAAGATTTTCTACAATATGAACATTTCTCTAGTGACAAATAAAAGTCACAAAAATTCAAATAATTCAATCAGTGCTACTTGTACAATAAAACCCAATAAAAATCATTTTAGAAATACCAAAATTATTTCAAAAATTATTTCTCTCCAATTTTCTGTTGTAGGGAATCATTTTACCCTATTTTCCATTTATTTTATTTTTTGAGAAAAATAATTTGAATAAAACCCAAATAACTCCAAATTGAAAATAATTTCAAACGGACTTTAAATTTGATCCTTTTAAACTTCCAACTCGTATTTCATATATTTCGAAGAAATCATTTTATCTTCTCTCATGAAAATCATTGAGTTGCTTAAAGTTTCTGAATTTGAAATATTTCCAAATAAAATTCAAATCTTTTCAAAAAAAAACCCTTTTCATTTAATTAAATGGAAGAAGTCGTATCATCTTCTCTCGAGGGTTTTGTATTTGAAAAGAATTTGAATTCACGGAGATCAAAATGCAAAAAGGTGAAAGTTTGGGAAAGTCATTTTATTCCCTCTCATTTAACTTTCAAAAAGTTTCGAATTTCACTCAATCAATCACACAACAATCAAAAAAAATCAATCTATCTATTTATTATAACATTCCAAAATTTAGAATTTTGGGATATTACACTAGAGTTGTTATGGGAAATTGTATGTGGTTACCGAAGGTTGTTCAGAATCCCGGATGAGATCCCGGACGTCGTGAGGAGTTCCGGAATGGTCCGGAGGTGAAGATTTATATATGGGAAGTCCAGTTTCAGTCACCGAAATAGTTTCGGAGGTTATCGGTATTGTACCGGGACCACCGAAAGGTGTCCGTGAGTCCATCGGGTGGGGCCACCTGCCCCAGGGGACTTAATGGGCTGAATATGGGAGGGAACTAGCCCCTGGTGGGCTGGTGCGCCCCCCAAGGGCCCAAGGCGCCTAGGGTTGGAAACCCTAGGAGGAGGGGGCGCCTCCCACCTTGCTTGGGGGGCAAGCCTCCCCCCTTGCCCCCCCCTAGATGCATCTAAGGGGGCCGGCCCCCTCTCCCCTTCACCCTATAAATAGAGGGGGGTGGAAGGGCAGCCATACCCCTTCCCTGGCGTAGCCCCTCCCTCCTCCAACACCTCCTCCTCCTCCTCAGTAGTGCTTAGCGAAGCTCTGCCGGAGAACCACGAGCTCCATCACCACCACGTCGTCGTGTTGCCGGAGTTCTCCCTCAACTTCTCCTCTCCCCTTGCTTGATCAAGAAGGAGGAGACGTCCTCGGGTTGTACGTGTGTTGAACATGGAGGCGCCATCCATTCGGTGCTTGATCGGATCTTCCGTGATTTGAATCGCCGCGAGTACGACTCCATCAACCGCGTTCTTGTAACGCTTCCGCTAAGCGATCTTCAAGGGTATGAAGATGCACTCCCTCTCTCTTGTTGCTAGCATCTCCTAGATTGATCTTGGTGACATGTAGGACAATTTTGAATTATTACTACGTTCCCCAACAAGAACCTCCTGGGATAAGGAGAAGGCCACCTTAGTACAAAGAGCTGAGACTGCCGAATCTTCTTTGAAGGAGACTGGTGCAGAATTGATCGGGTTAAAGCACCATATATCCCAGATGACAGCTGCTCTCTTTGGTAAGTAATTCAGGATGTTTCAACCACTTCCATTTTTTAACTTTAATCCGCGTGGAGACTTATCAGTGCACTTATTCAACAGGCCCCAGGAGTACCAACCTTGGGCAGGACATGTTGGTGAAGCTGAAGGCGGTTTATAATTTGGTGGAACAGCTGTATACAGGCACTCAGCGAAATAACAGCTATTTCGCGTAGTAAACAACCACCTTCACTCATCAGGGAGGTACTAGACAAGTTATCTGTCATGCCTAAGAGAATTGAAGAAATCAACTGATCCTTAGCTTGAGTTGGAGCCATCACTGCTTTGAGCCGGGCCAAAGCATGGCAAGCGGAGTTAGACCCAGAGGAGATGGCAACTGGTTGTCCGAGTTTCAAAGATGATGGGTCTCCCTTCGATGCCAGCGACTTTACCAAATGTGTAGAAGAGATGCGCCCTCTGGCAAGCAAATTGGCCGAAGAGACAGACTTGTCTAAGTATCAGGCGGCTTAGACAAAGGAGAACGCCAAAGTGAAAGTGTCGCCTTATGAGATTGTAGAGCTCATTCCTCCAATACGTAAGAACACTTTTGCTCCTGATGTTGATCCGTCCAACCTTATACACGATGAGGCTGTGTTTCAAGCTTTAACTGGCATCGGCTGGACATCATCTGACTTCCAGACAATGGAGGAAGAAGAACCGACGCAGGATAACCCGGAGTCTTCAACTCACAAAGACCAGAACAACTGATCCAAGAAGTGGCTCTCAGACCGTGGCGTGGCACGTCTCTTTTAAAAACTCTTAATCATTTGTGATTTGGAAAGCCTTGTAATAGGCTAGTTAAAACAATGATCTGTCATGACATCGTGCATGTTGTATCCTTTGAATGCTTAAACCCCCGTGTTGGATTTTTATCAACCGCCACTTATGCATATAATATCATTAGTTATGTGGACCAGATCAAGCATCATCATACTTCATGTACACAAGGAAACAACATATGCCCTGGGGGCTTATGCCAGGGCGGGTCAAAATTATCTTTCAAAAACTCTGATATAACGGTCTTCGATAAAAATACTAAAGGCTATTTAAGCCGGAGATACGCCAGCGACTTAAAGCCGAAGGTAGAGCGGGTTAGAAAAACCCTAAATATCTTATTCAAATATGAAAAGTCATACATGTAGACTGATATCATAATGACGCTGCAATGATTGTAATCTAGCATGGGTATTAACCCGTAAACATGAAGAATCCTGACTTGAATTTAATCAAGGCGACTCATCCCGGCAACTTAAAGTCTGCTTATCAAGGCGGGTTATTAACCCAATAGACTCAAGTATGAGTCGTAAAATCAAGGCTACATGGCCTAAATTGCAAAAGAGCCATATATTAATATGGACAAAGGATATGAATCCAAATTTATTAGAAAAAATAGAAAAACAAGGCTTTCATAGGCCACCAAGCCTAAAACTTCAAGTGCTTTCATGGGCCGCAGAGCCACTGAGTTATTTTCCAGCACACCTGTAAGCCAGCCCTCACATGACAAACCGTTGTTGTAACTTTAACGAGTTCAGGGTCTTATTTAAAAGATTGATTGTTAAGAACACGGTGGGTCATTCCAGGATTACCTGGGTGGAGTAACAACGACATACATGTCGGTTAACTCGAATTTACACCTGGCATGTAAGCTGATCAAGAGGCTAAGTATAGCTATGCTCCTTGAGCAGGAAGCCCCCAAGTGACCTGCGAAAAGGCATGTAAGCCTGATCAAGAGGGTAAGATTGGCTATGCTCATTGAGCAAGAAGCCCCCAAGTGACCCGCGAGAAGGCATGTAAGCCGGCTCAAGAGGGTAATCAAGGCTCTACTCATTGAGTAGGCCGCCCCAAGTGACCAATGAGATGGCACATAAGACGGATCAAGAGGGTAATCAAGGCTCTACTCATTGAGCAGGTTGCCCCCAAATGACCAATTAGACGGCATGTAAGCCGAATCAATAGGGTAATCAAGGCTCTGCTCATTGAGCAGGTCGCCACCAAATGACCAATGAGACGGCATGTAAGCCGGATCAAGAGGGTAATCAAGGCTCTGCTAATTGAGTAGGTCACCCCCAAATGACCAATGAGACGACATGTAAGCTAGATCAAGAGGGTAATCAAGGCTCTGCTCATTGAGCAGGTCGCCCCCAAATGACCAATGAGACGACATGTAAGACGGATCAAGAGGGTAGTCAAGGCTCTGCTCATTGAGCAGATCGCCCCCAATTGACCTTATGAACAAATAATAAAGGCTTAGACAATTTATAATTGAAATGATAGATGCCCTGAATTATCAGGGGTGCCGGCTTTATTATAATGATCATAATATGTACACTTAAGAAACTATGTACAGCACAAGAGCCGGTGGCTTAGGTGTAATAAGGCCGAAGATGAACAATGTTCCAAGCCTAGCGGGTTTCCTCCTCCGATGTGTGTGAATCCTTGTGGTCTCGAATATCAATGGGGTAATATGACCTGTTGTTCAGATTCTTGCTGACCACAAAAGGTCCTTCCCAAGGTGGTGACAACTTGTGCATATCTGTTTGATCTTGGATGAGCCGGAGCACCAAGTCGCCTTCTTGAAAGGTCCGAGTTTTAACCCGGCAGCTATGATAGCGATGCAGATTTTGCTGGTATATCACTGAACGAGCCGCCGCAGGGTCGCGTTGTTCATCTAACATATCAAGAGCATCCTAATGTGCCTTATCATTAATAGCTTCAACATAAGCCGCCGCCCAAGGCGAGTCATGACGGATATCGCTTGGAAGAACCGCCTCTGCCCCGTAGACCATGAAGAAGGGCGTGTAGCCTGTGGATCTATTGGGGGATGTATTAATACTCCAAAGCACTGAGGGTAATTCCTCAACACAACAACCCAGCGTTCTCTACAAAGGGACCATAAGCCCGGGTTTTATCCCTCTCAGGATTTCTTGATTGGCCCTTTCAGCTTGACCATTAGACTAGGGGTGAGCCACTGACGAGACATCAAGACAGATATGCTCTCATTGACAGAACTCTTTCATAGCACCCTTACAAAGGTTAGTGCCATTATCAATTATGATACTGTGAGGGTAGCCAAAATGGAAGATCACCTTCTTAATGAATTGAACCATCATTGCCGCATCACACTTGCTGACCAACTCCGCCTCAACCCACTTGGTAAACTTGTCAACCGCCACAAGAGGTGGGTCTTTTTGTCCTTGGATCTCTTGAAAGGTCCAACCATATCCAGGCCCCAGACTGCAAGCGGCCAAGTAATTGGAATCATCCTCAATTTTTGAGCCGACACATTAGCTTGTCTAGAAAATTTCTGACAGCCGTCACACTTGCTAACCAGATCTTCTGCATCAGCATGAGCCACAAGAGACTTAGAGCCGGCGTGATGGCCACAATCTCCTTCATGAATCTCCCTTAGAATCTCACGGCCTTCTTCAGGAGAAACACAACGCTAGAACACACATGTGACACTGCATCGGTGTAACTCGCCATTGACAATAGTCATCGACTTAGTCCGCCGGGTTATTTGCCTGGCCAAAGTTTCATCCTCAGGTAACTCTCCCCGGGTCATATAAGCCAAATAAGGAACTGTCTAATCAGGAATGGCATGAAGAGCCGCCACCAACTGTGCCTCTGAGTCAGGGATTGCAAGATCCTCCTCTATTGGTAGCTTGACTGAAGGGTTATTTAATATATCAAGAAAAACATTTGGTGGTACCGACTTACGCTGAGACCCCAGCCGGCTTAAAGCATTGGCCACCTCATTCTTTCTGTGATCAACATGTCCTACTTGATAACCTTTGAAGTGACCAGCAATACTGTCAACCGCCCGGCGATAAGCCGCCATGAGCGGGTCCTTAGAATCCCAAGTTCCCGAGACTTGCTGAGCCACCAAATCTGAGTCACCGAAGCACCTGACCCGGCTTAAGTTCATCTCTTTGTCCATCCGAAGACCATGGAGCAGGGCCTCATACTCAGCTGCATTATTAGTACATGGAAACATCAGCCTTAAAACATAGCAAAATTTGTCACCTCATGGGGAAGTCAAAATAACTCCAGCCCCCGAGCCTTCCAACTGCCTGGACCCATCAAAATGAAAATCCAATACGTATTATCAGGCTTTTCCTCATGCATCCGCAACTCTGTCCAGTCATTGATAGCTATCCTAGGCATATATATCAAACCATGGGGTCCAAGCTCAATGGCCCACTTGGCCACTCGACCCGTGGCTTCTCTGTTTTGAATAATATCCCCTAAGGGAGCAGAACTAACCATAGTAATGGGATGACCAAGGGAATAATGCTTCAACTTGCTACTAGCCATGAACACCCCATAGACTAACTTCTGCCAGTGTGGGTACCTCTGTTTAGACTCAATTAAGACCTCACTGACATAATAAGCCGGCCTTTGAATCGGATACTCCTTGCATGTTTCCTTCCTTTCCACTAAAACCGCCACGCTGACAGCTCGACTGTTAGCTGCCACATATAAAAGCAGGGGCTCTTTCTCAACAGGAGCTGCAAGAACCAGCGGCTCAGCTAATTGTTTTCTAAGTTCCTCGAACGCCTCATTAGCAACATCACTCCAGACAAAGTTATCTGTTTTCTTCATCATCTGGTACAGAGGAATAGCCTTCTCTCCCAGGCAGCTTATAAAGTGGCTTAAAGCCGCAATATGACCCGCCAAACGCTGAACATCATTAATGCACGCCGGCTTAGCCAATGAAGTGATAACCTTGATTTTCTCCGGGTTAGCTTCAATACCTCTCTTAGAGACCAGAAAACCCAAGAGCTTGCCCGCAGGCACACCAAAAACACATTTGGCCGGGTTCAGCATCATCTTGTAGACCCGAAGGTTATCAAAGGTCTCCTTCAAATCATCTAGCAAGGTATCCTTCTTTCTGGACTTCACAACAATATCATCTACATAAGCATGAACATTGCGTCCTATCTGGTTGTGAAGACAATTCTGAACACGACGCCGATAAGTCCCCTGGGTACTCTTGAGCCCGAAAGGCATAGACACATAGCAGAAAGCTCCAAAGGGCGTGTTGAAAGATATTTTCTCCTGGTACATAACGGCCATCTTGACCTGATGATAACCAGAATAAGTGTCTAAGAAGCTCAAACGCTCACAACCTACCATAGCATCAATGATCTGATCAATACAGGGAAGAGCAAAAGGATCAGCTGGGCAAGCCTTGTTAAGGTCTTTGTAATCCACACACATACGCCAAGTGCCATTTTTCTTAAGTACTAGCACCGGATTACCCAACCACTCAGGATGGAAAACTTCAACAATGAACCCGGCTGCTAAGAGCCGGGCCACCTCTTCTCCAATGGCCTTGCGCCTCTCCTCATTAAAATGACGAAGAAATTGCTTGACCGGCTTAAACTTAGGATCAATTGAGAGTGTGCTCAGCGAGTTCGCTCGGTACACCTGGCATTTCTGAAGGCTTCAATGCAAAGATGTCCTGATTCTCACGGATGAACTCGATGAGCGTGCTTTTCCTATTTCGGATCCATATTGGCACTGATAGTGAACTACTGATACGAGTCGCTAGGGACAAAGTCAACCTACCTCATATCATCCGCCGATTTAAACTTTAACAAAGGGTCATGCTCTGTAGTTGGCTTCTTCAATGGAGTCATATCAGCCGGGTCAACGTTGTCTTTATAAAACTTAAGCTCTGTCCTAGCACAAGGAGGCTCAGCATAAGCAGCATCACCTTCCTCACATTCGAAGGCTATCTTCCTGTCGCTGTGTACAGTGATGGTTCCCTTGCTTATTGCGCGGCCGTGTTATGTGTATTACGGTCTATCTTGGTAGATGCGTTTTGGGTAGGGTTGGTTCAACATTGCCTCAAGATTGAACTTTGCTCCTCCTGTCTGAGGAAATGGCTTACCCTTCCGACGCTGATCATTATTCTGTGCACTAGTATTAGCCACAAAGTCTGACTCGTCGTTAGGAAATTTGAGCTTACCATTACTTCCCTAGTTATGACCCGTCATGTTTGACTGATGCCCTTTTCCATTACCGTTTTTCTTCCCCTTGTTGGACTTCTCCTCATCATACCCAGGGTCTTTAGTATTGTCAGAGTCGACTTATTTGATGACAGCTGCCATGAGCTCTCCCATGTCATTGCAGTGACATTTGAGCCACCCTAACTTTTGCTTGAGAGGGATGAAACGACAATTCTTCTCCAGAATTAAGACAGCAGAGTCGGCGTTGATGTTGTCTGCTGAGTCGGTAATAGTAGAAACCTGTCGGACCCAATGGTGGGCCGACTCATCTTCGCACTATACATAGATATGTCTCGAATGTATCTATAATTTTTTATTGTTCCATGTTGTTATATTATCAATCCTGGATGTTTTATAATCATTTTATAGTCATTTTATATCATTTTTTGGTACTAACCTATTGACATAGTGACATGTGACAGTTGCTGCTTTTCCATGTTTTTTATATCACAGAAAATCAATATCAAACGGAGTCCAAATTCCACGAAACTTTACAAAGATTTTTTATGGACCAGAAGGAACATAATGGGCCCTGGCTGCGCCTGGGGGTGCCCCGAGGGGAGCCCAACCCACTAGGGCGCGCCCTGGTGGGTTGTGCCCAACTCGGGTCCCAGACCGCCTCTTTGCTCTATAAATACCCCAATATTCCCAAAACCCTAGGGGAGTCGATGAAATATTGATCCAGCCGCCGTAGAGTCCAAAACCACCAGATCCAATCTAGACACCATCTCGGATGGGGTTCACCACCTCCATTGGTGCCTCTCTGATGATGCGTGAGTAGTTCTTTGTAGACCTTCAGGTCCGTAGTTAGTAGCTAGATGGCTTCCTCTCTCTCTCTTGATTCTCAGTATAATGGTCTCTTGGAGATCCATATGATGTAACTCTTTTGCGGTGTGTTTGTTGGGATCCGATGAACTTTGAGTTTATGATCAGATCTATCTTTTTATATCCATGAAAGTATTTGAGTTTCTTTGATCTCTATTATGCATGATTGCTTATAGCCTCGTATTTCTTCTCTGATATTTGGGTTTTGTTTGGCCAACTCGATCTATTTATCTTGCAATGGGAAGAGGTGCTTTGTAGTGGGTTCGATCTTACGGTGCTTGATCCCAGTGACAGAAGGGGAACCAACACGTATGTATCATTGCTACTAAGGATAAAATGATGGGGTCTATCTCTACATAGATAGATCTTGTCTACATCATGTCATCGTCCTTATTACATTACTCCATTTCTTCGTGAACTTAATACACTAGATGCATGCTGGATAGCGATCAATGTGTGGAGTAATAGTAGTAGATGCAGGCAGGAGTCGGTCTACTAATCTTTGACGTGATGCCTATGTAATGATCATTGTCTGGATATCTTCATGAGTATTTGAAGTTCTATCAATTTCCCAACAGTAATTTGTTCATCCACCGTTTTGCTATTTTTCTCGAGAGAAGCCACTAGTGAAACCTACGGCCCCGGGCCTCTTTCTCATATCGTTTGCCTTTGCGATCTATTTCCTTTGCATTTATTTTCAGATCTACTAAACCAAAAACCCAAAAATACCTTGCTGTAATTTATTATTATTTATTTTATTTGGTGTTCAATCTATCAATCTACTACAAATTTACCACACGTCTGTTTGCCTATCTTGAGGCGCCGTACCCCGGAAGGAATTGACAACCCCTTTAACACGTCGGGTTGCGAGAAGTTGTTATTTGTGTGCAGGTGATAATCCCCAATTGCAAGGAATCATCATAGCAATTTCCAAAGGTGGAAGTGATAAGTATGGAGTGTCGAACCCACAAGGAGCTAAAGGTAAGATCAATATTCTCTCAAGCCCTATCTGCCACTGATACGACTCTACGTACACCGAACATTTGCTTCCAACTAGCAACGAGAAATAAAACTAGGTTGTGGGTATGAAGAGGATAACTTTGTATGATATCGGAGAGCTAAAATATAAAAGTAGGTGCTGTTATCATGAAGTTAGAATATATTACTAAATATTATAAATAGCGAGTGTGAAATAATGGTGGATCGGTGTGCGGAATTGTCCTAGGCAATCGTTAACAAGACCGGTAATCACTATTGCAGTTTCATATGAGGGAGAGGCATAAGCTAACATACTTTCTCTACTTGGATCATATGCACTTATGGTTGGAACTCTATCAAGCATCCACAACTACTAAAGATCATTAAGGTAAAACCCAACCATAGCATTGAAGCATCAAGTCCTCTTTATTCCCATACGCAACAACCCCCTTACTCGGGTTTGTGTTTCAGTCACTCACCAACCCACTATAAGCGAATCATGAACGGATTGCAACACCCTACAGCGGGAACCCCTCCAGCTTGCGCGGCACGGAGGGCACCATAGGACAGCATCAAAGTAAAACATACAAATCATACCAATCTAGATCATCAATCAATCCAAAGACAAAAGATATCTACTCAAAACATCATAGGATGGCAACACATCATTGGATCATAATATGTGGCATAAAGCACCATGTTCAAGTAGGGATTACAGCGGAGTGTGGGAGAGTGGACCGCGTAAAAGAGATGAGGGTGATGATGATGATGGTGATGTCGATGAAGACGATCACCGTGGCGATGATTCCCCTCTCGATGGCACTCTGGTGCCACCGAGAGAGAGGAGGAGAGGTTCTCCCCCTTGTGCTTCCTCCTCCATGGCCTCCCCCCTAGATGGGGAGAGGTTCTCCCTCTGGTACTTGGCCTTCATGGTGATGATGGCCCCTCTGGGATCCTCCTCCATGCCCTCCGATGATGATGGCCCCCTCCGGCAGGGTGCAAGAGAGGGCCTAGATTGGTTTTTGGTGGCTACGGAGGCTTCTGGCGGCGGAACTCCCAATCTAGGTTAATTTTCCAAGGTTTCTGTATTTATAGGAATTTTTGGCATCGGTCTCACATCAAGGAGGTGCCCGAGGCGTCCACGAGGCAGGACCACACGCCTGGGGGAGGGGGTGGGTACGGCCCCACCCTCGTGGACGCCCCGGGACTCTCCTGGCCCAACTCTTTTACTCCGGTGTCTTCTTTTGGTCCATAAAAAATCTTCAAAAATTGTCAATTGGACTCCGTTTGATATTCCTTTTCTGTAAAACTCAAAAACAAGGAAAAAACAGAAACTCGCACTGGACACTAGGTTAATAGGTTAGTCCCAAAAATCATATGAAATAGCATATAAATGCATATAAAACATCCAAGGTTGACAATATAATAGCATGAATACTTCATAAATTATAGATACGTTGGAGACGTATCAGCATCCCCAAGCTTAATTCCTGCTCATCCTCGAGTTGGTAAATGATAAAAGAAATAATTTATGAAGTGTGAATGCTAGCAAGTGCATAAGTTTCATCAATGATAGTTCCAATCACTTTTTATAACATCATTATATATCATAACAGTAGCTCATCTTCATAAAAAAATTCATGATCAAGTAACAAGCTATTCACATGTTAAACTATAGATCATAAACTTTCTTGAAACTAACAAACTATATTCTCAGTCATCAAACAATTGCAATTCATCTTATTTTTAGGAAGGGTCTATGTGAGAGCTTTGGTTTAGAAAACTCCACATACTCAACTATCATTTAATCTTTCACAATTGCTAACACTCACGTGATATTTATGGGTTCAATGTTTTAATCGGACAGAGAGAAATATAGGGGCTTATAGATTTGCCTCCCAACCTTTTACCTCAAGGGTAATGTCAACAATAATAGTTCATGATAACTTACATCCAATTGGATATATATATATATCAGGATCTTTCCAACACAATGTGCTTGCCAAAGCATAAAATGTAAAAAGGAAAGGTGAAGATCACCATGACTCTTGCATAAGGGTAGAAGATAAAAGTAAAAGATAGGCCCTTCGAAGAGGGAAGCAGAGGTTGTCATGCGCTTTTATGGTTGGATGCAAAAAATCTTTATGAGAAAGAACGTCACTTTATATTGCCTCTTGTGATATGGACCTTTATTATGCAGTCCGTCGCTTTTATTTCTTCCACATCACAAGATCATATAAAGCTTATTTTCTCCACATTAATAGATCATACATATTTAGAGGGCAATTTTTATTGCATGCACCGATGACAACTTATTTGAAGGATCTTACTCAATCCATAGGTAGGTATGGTGGACTCTCATGGCAATACTGGTTTAAGGAATGTTTGGAAGCACAAGTAGTATCTCTACTTGGTGCAAAGAATTTGGCTAGCATGAGGGGGAAAAGCAAGCTCAACATGTTGGATGATCCAAGACAATATACTTTATTTCAGATATAAGAAAACATAACCCATTACGTTGTCTTCCTTGTCCGACATCAACCTTTTAGCATGTCATATTTTAATGAGTGCTCACAATTACAAAAGATGTCCAAGATAGTATATTTATATGTGAAACCTCTCTTCCTTCAATATTCTTTCATGAATTGTTCAAGTGACCAATTTTACGTTTGCTAACTTTCAATAAGTTTACTACATATACTTATTCTATGTGAAGTCATTACTCCCCATGGTATAAGCATATGAAACATATATAAATTCAGATTTATGATATTCAATTATTCAACCATTTACTTATAGGATATACGTGAAGCACGTGAGTAAATGACAAACTACTCCAAAAGATAATAGTGAAGGACACTGAGTAGTCAAATAATTAACTAGCCATGGGAGGATTCTTTTTCATTTAATAATTCAGATCCAATGATTTTATTCAAACGGCAAGTAAAATTGAAAATACGCTCCAAGAAAAACACATATCATGTGACGAATAAAAATATAGCTCCGAATAAGGTATACCGATAGTTTTGAAGACGAAAGAGGGGATGCCTTCCAGGGAATCCCCAAGCTTAGGCGCTTGAGTCTTCATTGAATATTACCTTGGGGTGCCTCGGGCATCCCCAAGCTTAGGGTCTTTCCACTCCTTATTCTCCTCATATCGATATCTCACCCAAGGCTTGAAAACTTCAATCACACAAAACTTAACGGAACTTCGTGAGATAGTTTAGTATGATAGAGAGTAAACCATTCACTTTGGTACTGTCAAAGACAAGGTTCATAATTGTTCGCACACAATGCCTACTGTACCATATCATTTCTACAATTTATATTGAGAAATATAAGTCATAGAAACTAGAAAACAAGCAAACTATGCAATGAAAACAGAATCTGTCTGAAACAGAACAGTCTGTAATGATCTGAACACTAACCATACTTCTGCTACTCAAAAAATTATGAAATAAGTTGGTGTACGTGAGGAATTTTTCTATTAATCTTCTTCAAAAAGAATCAACCTAATCTCACTCTCCAATAAAAAATGGCAGCAAATCTCGTGAGCGCAAAGTTTCTGTTTTTTACAGCAAGATCACATTACCTTTCACCCAAGTCTTCCCAAAGGTCTTACTTGGCACTTTATTGAAACAAAAGCTATAATACATGATTAATACAGTAGCTTAATCATGAGAACACACAAAAACATTAATGGTAAATATTTGGTTGTCTCCCAACAAGCGCTTTTCTTTAATGCCTTTTAGCTAGGCATGATGATTTCAATGAGGCTCACATAAAAGATAAGAATTGAAACATAAATAGAGCATCATGAATAATATGACTAGCAAATTTAAACCTAACCCACTTCCTATGCCTAGGTATTTTCTGAGTACACAACTTATGGGAACAAGAATCAACTAGCATAGGAAGGAAAAACAAGGATAACTTCAAAACTTTAAGCACATAGAGAGGAAACTTGATATTATTGCAACTCCTACAAGCATATATTCCTCCCTCATAATAATTTTCAGTAGCATCATGAATGAATTCAACAACATAACCATCACATAAAGCATTCTTTTCATGATCTACAAGCATAGAAAAGTTTCTACTCTCCACATAAGCAAAAAATTTCTCATTCGGAATAGCAGGATCACTAGTTCCTAGAGTTGACACTCTTCCAAACCCGCTTTAGATGATATTTTTATTCATACTCCAAAAGATATAAGTGAAGTTCATGGAGCATTCTATAAAACCATACTCAAAAGATTTAAGTGAAGCACAAAGAGCAATTCTATAAGATCATACTTAAAAGATATAAGTGAAGCACATGAAGCATTCTATAAATAAATGAAGGGCTATCTCATACTAGCATGGTTCATAAAGGAAGAACAAAAAACACAAAGGACACACATCATGTGAACAAAACAAAAACCGAGGTATACCGATAATTGTTGAAGAAGAAAGATGGGATGCCAATCGGGGCATCCCCAAGCTTAGATGCTTGAGTATCCTTAGAATATTTACTTGGGGTGCCTTGGGCATCCCCAAGCTTGAGCTCTTGCCACTCTTTATTCTTCTCACACCGGTAACTCCTCGTTCTTCGAACACTTCATCCACACAAAACTTTAACAAAAACTTTGTGAGATCTGTTAGTATAATAAAGCAAATCACTACATTTAGGTACTGTTGTGAACTCATTCTAAATTCATATTGGTGTAATATCTACTGTACTCAAACTCATTCATGGTTCATACCCTCCGATACTACTCATAGATTCATCAAAATAAGCAAACAACACATAGAAAACAGAATCTGTCTAAAACAGGACAGTCTGTAGTAATATGGAGGTTTAGTAAACTTCTGTAACTCCAACAATTATGAAATAAATTTGAAAATTTTGTACATAAGTGAAGTTCAAAAAGTTTCAGACCCATTTGACTTTGCAGTAAAAAATGTAAAATCACGCGCTACAGCCAAAGTTTCTGTTTTTGTTCTGCACATAGTAAACAAGCAATCTAATCATCCTAAAACCAAAGCTTGGCACATTATTTTTATAATACAAATTATTTACAGAGAAACTTCCATGAAAAATTCTACATTGTTTCCATGAGCATGAACATAAGTGCTCAAGGTCGACCCTCACTTCTTCAATGCATAACTTTCCAATCACTTCTATTTTTGAAAAACTTTTTAGGCATGAGAGGCAAGTAATTTTTTTTGTATTTTTATTCTTTTTAAATTTTTTTGTATGTTTCACCCACAACAATACAGAAACAAAAAAGGAAAAACAAAATCTACTTAGTGAGGGAAAGCAAACAAGCACACATGAGAATATCAACCCCACGCTATTGCTCCCCGGCAAAGGCGCCAGAAAAGAGCTTGATAATCCCCAATTGCAAGGAATCATCGTAGCAATTTCCAAAGGTGGAAGTGATAAGTATGGAGTGTCGAACCCACAAGGAGCTAAAGGTAAGATCAATATTCTCTCAAGCCCCATCTGCCACTGATACGACTCTACGTACATCGAACGTTTGCTTCCAACTAGCAACGAGAAATAAAACTAGGTTGTGGGTATGAAGAGGATAACTTTGTATGATATCGGAGAGCTAAAATATAAAAGTAGGTGTTGTTATCATGAAGTTAGAATATATTACTAAATATTATAAATAGCGAGTGTGGAATAATGGTGGATCGGTGTGCGGAATTGTCCTAGGCAATCGTTAACAAGACCGGTAATCACTATTGCAGTTTCATATGAGGGACAGGCATAAGCTAACATACTTTCTCTACTTGTATCATATGCAATTATGGTTGGAACTCTAGCAAGAATCCGCAACTACTAAAGATCATTAAGGTAAAACCCAACCATAGCATTAAAGCATCAAGTCCTCTTTATTCCCATACGCAACAACCCCGTTACTCGGGTTTGTGTTTCAGTCACTCACCAACCCACTATAAGCGAATCATGAACGTATTGCAACACCCTACAGCGGGAACCCCTCACGCTTGCGCGACATGGAGGGCACCATAGGACAGCATCAAAGTAAAACATACAACTCATACCAATCTAGATCATCAATCAACCCAATGACAAAAGATATCTACTCAAAACATCATAGGATGGCAACACATCATTGGATCATAATATGTGGCATAAAGCACCATGTTCAAGTAGGGATTACAGGGGGGTGCGGGAGAGTGGACCGCGTAAAAGAGATGAGGGTGATGATGATGATGGTGATGTTGATGAAGACGATCACCGCGGCGATGATTCCCCTCCCGATGGCACTCTGGTGCCACCGAGAGAGAGGAGGAGAGGTTCCCCCCCTTGTGCTTCCTCCTCCATGGCCTCCCCCCTAGATGGGGAGAGGTTCTCCCTCTGATCCTTGGCCTTCATGGTGATGATGGCCCCTCTGGGATCCTCCTCCATGCCCTCCGGTGATGATGGCCCCTCCGGGATCCTCCTCCATGCCCTCCGGTGATGATGGCCCCCTCCGGAAGGGTTCCAGAGAGGGCCTAGATTGGTTTTTGGTGGCTACAGAGGCTTCTCGCGGCGGAACTCCTGATATAGGTTAATTTTCTGAGGTTTCTGTATTTATAGGAATTTTTGGCGTCGGTCTCACATCAAGGAGGTGCCTGAGGCGTCCACGAGGTAGGACCACACGCCTGCGGGGGTGGGCGCGCCCCCACCCTCGTGGACGCCCCGGGACTCTCCTGGCCCAACTCTTTTACTCCGGGGTCTTCTTTTGGTCCATAAAAAATCGTCAAAAATTGGCACGTCAATTGGACTCCGTTTGATATTCCTTTTCTGTAAAACTCAAAAACAAGGAAAAAACAGAAACTGGCACTGGGCACTAGGTTAATAGGTTAGTCCCAAAAATCATATAAAATAGCATATAAATGCATATAAAACATCCAAGGTTGATAATATAATAGCATGAATACTTCATAAATTATAGATATGTTGGAGATGTATCAGCAGGTGCTATTTAAATTGTGTTGCTTGGTTCTCCTACGGGTTCGATAACCTTGGTTTCACATCTGAGAGAAAAACCTACCGCCATTGTGCTGCATTGTCCCTCCTCTTTGGGGAAATATCGATGTATCTTCAAGCGACATCAAACACAAGCGTCTAGGTCAATGATTGTCAGGGGTTGTTTGCATGTATCTTTAAAATTATGAATAAAACATGCTTTCAACTCCACCCATGAATTGATGGAATTAGGGGGCAATCCTTTCAACCAGGTTCAAGTCGGCCCATCCAACATCATGGTGAAGTACTTGGCACACACAGTGTCATTGACACCTAACATCTCCATAGCCAACTCATAACTCTCAATCCAGGCTTCAGGAGGGTGATCAGCTGTGTAATTGGCCACCTTTCGGCGACCTTTGAAGTCCTTGGGCAACCGCTTGTTACGAAGAGACGATGCTAGGAATGGCACCCCCAATGTCCTGGAAGTCATCCTGGCTTCTACAGATGCTGAAGGGTTACGTTGGAGTTGTTGATGAGCCGCTAACTGAGCTGCCAGCTCTGCCTCTTGACGTGCCCTAGCCTGATCCAATAAGGCCTGAATGTTATTGTCATCCCGCGGCGGGTCATGCCCATGGGACGGGTTACGGCGCCGCTCGTTGCTAGAAACCGCCAGCGACTCAATGCGCCGGCTATAACTTCGACTCTAGCGAGGAGTTGAATGAATTCGCTCACGGCTGTTCAAATAAGCCGCCTGCTAAGCTACCGCTGTCTGAAGAAGCTCCACAGCCTTCCGGGCTTCAACCACTGCGGGAGACTCGCCTTCCATTGGGAGAGGCACCAGCTGCGAACGCGGTAATCATATTATCCAGGGGGTTGGAAAAATGACCCGGCAGTGTTAACACCTGCTGAGGCGGGTTTAAATTCAAACAAGGAGGGTCTGTTACACACGGTGAGCCGTCGCCCTGGCCACGAGCGCCTCGGCGGCCCGGGTCACGCCGGGCGGGTTGCTTGTTCCTGCCCCAGGCGTATTGAAAGGATTCCTTGCCTCAAACTCCGGGGGTAGCCAGCTCTAGTGCCTTCTTCGCATAACAGCATTTCAGGCGTTCTGGTCGAGATTTAACCGGAAAGTTTCTGCTTCAATCCGTTGGGACTCAGCCTCCAACGCGGCTCACTCTGTTGCCATCCTAGCATTCTCAGCATTAAGATCCTCCTTAGCCTGAGCTACCTCATCCCGTAGTTTCGCAACCTCCACCTTGTGATGTGCTTGAGTCACTGGAGTCACCTCCGTGGCTAAGAGAGTTGCCAGAGCATCCAGAAGTTCAGATAAAACTTGAGCCGACGGGCGCATAGAACCGCTCGCCCCGGCCATCGTAGCAACTGTTGAACTAGAAGTCATAGCCGCAATAGTTGATGAATTCAACATCTGTTGCATACCAGCCATGAAAATAGCAGCCCTGCTCGGTGGCTCATAGGAGTCCGAAATACTGTCGCCATTGGAACAACCCCCAAGCTCACCGTCTTGTAATTGATAGATCGATTCAGTTTCGCTGGTTGAGGACTAATCACCTGACTAGATGGTTGTCTCTCCACCTGACATAGAACCTTCTTCGAGATTCGCCCCATGAACAAAGCCAACGAAGGCGGGCTTCCTGGCGGGTTGGATCTTGGCGGGTCATGCGTGCTGAGCCGTCTCGATCGTGTTGGTGTAGATGTTCGGCTCAGGCTCCGACTCTCCAATATTGCTGATGAAGATGTGAATTCCGTCGAAGGGGACCCGATACCCGTACTCGATTGAGTCAGCCTCGGGACCCTAGCTAGCGTCATCGATGTAAAGCTTGTTGTTCAATCCCTAAGAAGCTGCCCTTCAAGAACTCGAAACCACCATGCTCTGGCCCCACGGTGGGCGCCAACTATCATGGATTTGTCACTGCAGATGCCCTAGTGAAAGGACTTAGGTGTGGACCCATCGCACTAGGTTAGCTTAAAGGGATTGAACGGGACAAAGGACACGAGGAATTTAACCAGGTCCGGCCCCTCTCAACGAGATAAAAGCCTATGTCCTGCTTCTAGTTGTATTGCTTGAGTTTCAATTACAAGGGAGCGAATACACTTGACCTAGTTCTCGATTACTTGTTTCTTGAGTTAACCCGCCACCGAGTCTCACCTTTATATACAGGTTGACATCCGGCGGCTTCCAGAGTCCCGGACGGCTCACACAATGTGACCGGCTCGGTTTCTAACTAAACCTGCCTTACAGAGCAAGTTAGCTAATAAGCGGCTCACACCTTTGGATCTTGGATCACCTCTAGGTTTTGGGCCTCCAATGAGGTTGTTTTATGAACCACCATCCCTAGGTCTTCTTGGACCTCTTGGGCATTCTTCACAATAAGTTGCCAACGCTATAACTCGGCCCCTCCTGGGTGGGTCATACCCCCAATAGTTTCCACTTGGGAGCATATTAGTACTCGGTTATAAATACTACCAACTCCAAGATGACTGCACATTCCTCCTCAACTCCTCATCCACAAAAACAAACAAGTATTTCATCATCGTTCCCTTGCGTCTTCCGTGGCTCTCATGGGTTCTGAGTCGAGAGATTACTACCTGGGAGAGGCGAGCATGGAAGCGGAAGGACAAGAGATGCCCCGCCTCTCCGCAAAAGCAACCGACATGTCTCGCCGCACTACCGTAGCAACACAGAGGTCCCACCGCACCGCTGAAGCAGCATAGAGGCCCCGCCGTGCCATCGATGTAGCAGACTGGTTCGACTGCACCGTGGAAGCAGCAGAGATGTCTCATCGCACCACGAATGCAGCAGAGGGTTCCTCCCGCACCGCAGTGGCCTGGGAAAATGTCTCGCGGGCAGGCAAGGACTCTTATAGGCACATGCGTGCTATGCTCGATGACCTGATGGGTCGGATCTCTGGTTGGATGAAGCTGTAGGACGAGATGAATGCCTTGTCTGGAAGTGCTAGTGGCGTCATCCGGGGGATAGGGGAGGACAAGGCAAAGCTCCGCACCGAGTGCGACCTGCTAAGGGCAAAGATCGTCGGAAGAGTGAAGGAGCACAAGGAGACCACTGCCTTGTTGAAGAGGACGGGCGTCATCGTCAAGAAACTTATGGACGAGAATGCCATGCTCCGCATCGAGTGCGAAAGGCTGGTGGGGGAATCCATGGATGCTGCCAAGCAGCGTACTGAGGACATGAAAGAGATCACCGCCACTCGCAATGAGAACTAGTCTTCGCGGCCTGCAGTGCATCATGTCTTCGTCTTCCTTCTTCTTTTCCCCTTGTATATTTCGGGCATTGCCTCATGTGGATTTTTTAATTATCTTCCTAAATATGTAAGACAATTATTATCCACTGTCATCGTCCTTATATATTCATCACTCTTGCTGTAAGTCGCAGTCGATGCTATATAGGTCCGTCGGATCTTACATCAAGATCCGTGCAAAATTTTCTTTTCAGATTTTCTTTTTTCTCTCTTAAATCCCAGTCGAGTGAGACATAGCCACGCCATTAAACAAGGGCTTGGGCGCCATTAATGGAGACGTTGGGAGATAGGTGGGCGGCGGATGGAGGTCAAAGGGCTCTCCTCCCGATAAGCACAAGCAGGGGTCTGATCACACGCCTCACATACTCACATAGCTACCCCGCACGACACCTCCTAGCCAATAAAAAAGGGGACGCGTGGCGGCACGTAAATGGTAAGTAGAACGCCCCCGGTTTCAATAATACTTGTGTTTTCGATTGTAACGTGACACCACTTGTTCCAAAATGACTTTGCCGATTGTTAATGTGTGTGCCTTCGCAAATCTGACAAAAAATTTATCACAACATGTTGGTGCCATGTCATGACACCATGCCAGGTTTCATGATTTTCAGGCGAGTTTTGGATTTACGGGAAATTTAGAACCAAGTTTCTCGATGTTTCTGGCCGAGCCACGACACCCAGATGTTTGAATTCCATTCTGATTTCTTGCATGGGACCTAGAAATTCGCCCAAGTACACATAAAGGATTTTTCAACTAACTTTGGCGCACTGGAGCATGTGCTTGTAGTTCAAATTTGAATTATGTGCATTAAATGCCTAGAAACTCAATTAATGTATAAAAAAGGCCAAACGAACCCGGAATAATTCCAAAAGTTAGCACAGAACTCCTATTGGTCTAAGTTACCTCTGTAAAAAATTAAGGTGGGAGAAGGCAGTGTATGTCGTTTCGCACACGGAGGTGACACGTTCTCTCTCGGAACTATGAGCCTTCTTGAGAGAAGCTCCAGTTCGCAAGAAGCTTATACCAAAGCTTGTCCCAATTTGGCCAAAAAAATTATCACAACATGTTGGTGCCATGTCATGACACCATGCCAATTTTCATGATTTTCATGCGTGTTTTGGATTTACAGGAATTAAAGAACCAAGTTTCTCAATATTTCTGGCCGAGCCACGATGCTCAGATGTTTGAATTTCATTCTCATTTCTTGCATGGGACCTAGAAGTTCACCCAAGTACACACATGTGATTTTTACACCAAGTTTAATGCACTAGAGCATGTGCTTGTAGTTCAAATTTGAATTATGCACATTAAATACCCAGAAACTCAATTAATGTATAAAAAAGGCCAAACAAACCCGGAATAATTCCAAAATTTAACACAACAATCATATAATTCTATGTTACCTTTGTAAAAAAAATCAAGGGGGGCGGCAACGTATATCGTTTCACACACAAAGGTGACACGTTCCCTCTCGAAACCACGAGCCTTCTTGAGAGAAGCTCCGGTTTGCAAGAAGCTTATACTAAAACTTGTCCCAATTCGGCTAAATTTTTTACCACAACATGTTGGTGCCATGAAATGACACCATGCCAAGTTTCATGATTTTCAGGAGATTTTTGAATTTACAGGAATTTAAAACCAAGTTTCTCAATGTTCCCGGCCGAGCCACGACGCCCAGATTTTTGAATTTTATTCCATTTCTTGCATGGGACCTAGAAATTCACCCAAGGACACACATGTGATTTTTCAACCAACCTTGGTGCACTGGAGCATGTGCTTGTAGTTCAAATTTGAATTATGCACATTAAATGCCTGGAAACTCAATTAATACATAAAATAGGCCAAACAATCTGGAATAATTCCAAATTTTAACATGACACTCCTATAGTTCTATGTTGGCTCTGTAAAAAAAGCAAGAGGGGGGAGCAGCATATGTCATTTCACACACAAAGGTGACACGTTCCCTCTCGAAACCACACGCCTTCTTGAGAGAAGCTCCAATTTGCAAGAAGCTTATACCAAAACGTGTCCCAATTCGGCCAATTTTTTTACAAAAGCATGTTGGTGCCATGAAATTGAAGGAAATATGCCCTAGAGACAATAATAAAGTTGTTATTTTATATTTCCCTATTCATGATAAAGGTTTATTATTCATGCTAGAATTGTATTGATCGGAAACTTAAATACATGTGTGAATACATAAACAAACACCGTGTCCCTAGTAAGCCTCTACTAGGCTAGATCGTTGATCAAAGATGGTTAAGGTTTCTGTAATAGCCTGATTTTTGTCCCTTTTCTTTTTCTTTTAATTTAATTGGTTTTTGCTCTATTTTTTCTTTTTGGAGTGGTTTTGTGGCCTTGTCACCTGGGAAATCACCTTCATTTCCTCTACCAAGTGACTCATGATTCTCAAAACCTTGCCAAGATCATGTCACTCCACTGCTTGACCAAACCCTAATTTCTTTTTCTAGGGAAAATTCCCTTTTCTATTAAAGGAATAATGCTATCTGCCCTAGGTTGTGAAGCAACCTATATTTCTATACACCCAAAAATCCCCAAATAATTCTTATAAATTGTTTGGGTCATATATTCCTTAAATATGGCAAAATATTTCATTGGCCATATTTATCACCATGCTCAATAAATTCATTTCCTATTCTGTCCTAAATGGCACATTGTGAAGCAATTGCTATTTATATTTGCCCATTTGAGCCCAAACTTTTTGGACATCTTTTCCTGTTAAAATAATTGACCTTTCCCAAAATTCAACTTTATTTGCCTAGCCAAACTTCATCAGTGAATTTTCAAAGTTCCTGTCTGAGGGAAGCCTTTGTGAAGGAAGTGCAAACTAGGTTTATCCAAATGAGTTGAAATTTTTCAAACTCCTTCATGAACTCATATTAGCACACTCCCCCAAATTTCAGCCCCATCCAATCATCTATGTGAGCACAGGACCAAATCATTGATTCTGTTAAAATTTTCAGGTTGTGAATCAAGTATAATTTATATTGCTTCAAAAATCCTGATAAATTACCAGATGGTTCTCCTACCAAAATAACTTCTCTCCACAAAATTTGGCATCATTTCACCTAGCCAATAGTTTTCTAGAAGTCTTGCAAGATTCTGGTCACTGAAGATAGCTGTGAAGGAAGTACCATTTTGGTGAATCCAATTGGTATGAAATTTTTACAGCATCTTACTATGACCAAATCATTAGGCCTTACCAAATTTCAGCTCAAGGTGATGCTTCATGTGAGTGCATCATCCAAATCTCATTTCTGGACCAGTTTATGTGGTTGTTAAGCAACTACATTAAATCTTGGTCTTAATCTTCTCAAAGTTACCAAGATGAAAGTCCTTCTTACGCTAAACCTCGCACACAACTCCATTTCTCGCAATCACCTTCCTGTTGATCACCAGTGCTCATCCAAGTTTACTGCAGTAAACTTCAGAGGGTGATTACCATTCAACCAGAGAGATTTTCACCGAACTACCACCTCAGTTGCAACCTCCCTAGGAAGGAGTAACCCCCAGACATCTTTTGGCATAGCTCGTGGCTCTGTGTGCACCAGTGCACGCGGTGACCACCGTTTTGGCACGCACCGGCCGCGTCCAGAGCATCTTCTTGCTTGGGCCTCTCTGCTCGACGTATCAGCGAGCACGAGCCTGTCCAGTGGGTTCCCCGCGTCATCGCCGTCCTCCTGGAGCCACTTCCCCCTCCGTAAGCCCCTCCGTCAGCGTTCGTCGCCGTGCGCCCACGGGCGCACTGTGGCCGACCGAGCACTAATGGTGCCGTGGCCGTTTCCCCTCTGCGCCCTCGGCCCCTCCTGCACTATGCACCACTGTGGCTCATCCGCTCCCCCTTCGTCGCGATCCCTCGCCTCCCCGTGATCGCTGGCCGTCGGCGGAGCGTTAGCCGGATCCCCACGGCAACACCCGAGCTCTACCTCCCTCGCCCGGCTATATATAGCCATCCCCGCGGCCTCCCGAGCACCTCATCAGCCTCGCCTCACTCCCAGCTCCCTCCCTGTCCACTCACCCGAGCTCCGAAGCCACCACACCTCGCCCATGGCCACCGTGTCCACCCTCGGCCTCCTCCTAAATTCGCGGCCACTGGAGCCGTAATCTTCCCCTAGCCACCACCATTGTCGGGTGGATGGTCCCGGGCAGGCAACGGAACCCAGATCCTCTTCAAAAAACAATGAGGCTGGCACCGCCCCTCAATACCGGCACACGCTTGGCCGGGTCGCTCGACCCGGCCAAGCACCGCAAGCCGGCCAGACTAGCCGACCTGGCAAGACACGTCGACTCGGCCCCAACAACTAGTGCAAGACAGCCAAACCCGGCACGACCGAAGCCTCCTCGACAAGCCAGCACCACTCGTGGCGTCTTACGCAATCCAGCCACGGGTCAACTCCCGTCCCATCCAGGCCGTATGATGGGACGAGACTTTAATCAACGATGACCGAGGCAACAGTGCCCCGCCCATGCCTCTGGTCAGCAGGAACGTGGCAACAGTGCCCCTCACCTACCCGCTAACTAGGGCCGGCGTGGCTATAGTGCCCCCGCCTTCACCGCTGACGACAGCAAGCGGCAACCTGACGGAGAGCACTGTACACGACTCGACTCGGCCACGCCCTGACGATCGACAAGACAGCGCACAGTCCCCCTAGGCATGCGGGGCCCGCACCTAGGGGAACCCGGTGAACCACAAGCCCTCAGCGGGACCCAGCCCGGGTTCCCGGACACCGACAATATGGACCCACCGACTTGTAACATTACCATTGTACCCCCGGGGGGTCGGACTATAAAGCCCCCCGGGAGCCCGCGATCGTAGCAAAGCAGGCAAGAGAGAAAGCAGAAGACACATACAAGAGAAAAGCAAGCAAGCATAGGACTAGCCACAAAACAGCAACACCGGAGAGAAGGAGCAGCCCAAGCCTTGGCCAGCTTCCTTCCTCCTCCATACAGCTCCAGGAGCAACATTGTACTATCGATCATCCAACTACACTCGGCAGGACTAGGGGTATTATCTCTCCGGAGAGCCCCGAACCTGGGTATGTCCGGCGCCCCGCGCCCGGTCATGCCAACCCCGCCTCTGGAGTCCACCAGTGCCCTCGAGCCTCCTCCTCTCTTTAGCCATCCCTTGGCATCTGCCGTGCGCCCACCACGACAGTTGGCGCCCACCGTGGTGCAGCTCGAGGAGCTGGCTAGGAACATGCTTCAGACGGGGCCCTTCTCCTACACCGATGAGCCCGTCACGCTGGCGGACGACGTCGTCGGCGCGCTAGCCACCGCCTTCGCTGCGCTGCGCATCTCCGATGCGTTCGCGGCCGACGAGTACCCCGACGAGGTGCTCAGCTACTCCGACTCTCCCCTCTCCCTCGGAGGCGGCTTTTCTGTAGGGGCAATGGACGTCCACGTGGAGGTTTTCGTCATCGGCGACGGCGCCTCCTCCTCGTCGAGCAAGACAAGGAAGGCTACTGAAGCCAGGGCCGCAGCGGAACGGATCGAGGCGCCCGATCCGTTGCGCTCCGCGATGCGGAGCCTCCGCATCCCCGTCGACAACGACATCGATGCCACCAACGTCGCTAAGGCCCGAACCCAGATCGAGGAAAGGCGCCCGTAGATGCTGGACCTGTCCGAGACGCTCGCCGCCACTCAGCATCGCCTGGACGCGCTCAGCTGGAGCGCGATGCCGCCTACAGATTCACGCCCGCCGCGGCCAACCCAAGCCAGGTCACCGACGTGCGTGCCCGGGGAGGAGCGATCAGCCGGGCCCTCGGCGCCGTCCCAACCGTCTATGAGACCCCAGCGAAGAATTTGCGTGCTGCCCAGGCAGCCGCAGCCGGCCTGGACCAGCTCGCGGGTGAGGAGCTGAAAGAGCGCATTGGGCGGATGCGCGAACTCCTCCACGCCGCGAACACCTAGCAAGACCGCCTCAACCACCTCGCCAAGCCGGTAGGATCCGGCTCCGCCCGCCTTGGCGGGCCCGGCAAACTTCTGCACACCGCTTCCTCGCCACCCGGCAAGGCGCACTCCGGCCGAGCCCGGACTCGGCGCGACCCGGCCGCTACAGCCGTCGGCAGCTTGGGTGACGAGTCCGTCCTAGAGATCCAGCGCGGACCCGGCCAGCATGGCCGGCGTCCGGCTCCAACCGCCCCCCCCCCCCCCGTGGCCTGGCCGCAAGTTGGCTCGGCCCGCGCGCCATCGACAATGCCGACGCTCACCAACGCTTCAATCGGCTCGCTCGCTATCTGGAGGTGGAGGAGAGCGGCGCTATCGGGCTGGCGTGCTTTGGCCCGCGCATCCAGGAGGAGCCCTTCCCCAAAGGATTCATTCTCCCCCGCGACACCCCTAAGTACAATGGGACGGTGAAGCCAGAAGACTGGCTCACCGACTACACCATGGCCATTGGCATCACCGGTGCCAATCGTCGTCTCGCCGTGCGCTACGCACCGCTCATGCTCCAAGGGTCGGCTCGTACGTGGTTGAACATCCTGCGGATGGGCAGCATCAACACGTGGGTGGACTTCGAGGAAGCCTTCGTCTGCAACTTCATCGGGACCAACAAGTGGCCCGGCCGCCCTAGCCATCTCGCCATGTGCGTGCAAGGGCCTACGGAGACCGGTCGCGAGTACCTCACACACTGGACCGAGCTCCGAAACAGCTACGAGGGCGTCCATGAAGTCCAGGCGATCCAATACTTCGTCAGCGGGTGCCGAGATGGCACCCTCCTCAAGCACAAGCTCTTACGCTCCGAGCCGGCCACCATGGCCGCGCTCATGGTGACGGCGGACAAGTATACCACCGTCGACTCCGCCATGAAGATCCAGGTGGCGCTGGATGAAGCCGGCAAGACGAAGCCGGTTCCCCCTCCGAAGCCGGCCGGCGAAAGTAGCCTGCAGTAGCATCACCAGAACAACAAGCGCAAGGCCGACCAGCCGGCTTCGCGTCATGACAACCGGCTCGTCGCGGCCGCCGAGCCCGCGGCGGACCCGGCGACGAAGCACCGGCAAACCGGCAAGACGACATGGCAACCCGCCGTGAGCTTCGAGCAGATGCTCGACGCCCCCTGCAAGAACCACAGCGGTGCAAAACCCTCCACGCACATGCTTCGGCAGTGCGCCATTACCAAGCGCATCATGAGGGGCGACGTCCCGCCCCCTCTGGCTCCGGCTCCAGGCACGGGACAGCCGCCTCCGCCTCCACCGCCGCCTCCAGCTGGCGGCGCGGTGCGCGACGATGCCTACCTGGACCAGAGCGCGGCCTACGTCGTCTTCACCAGCCTCAGCGACGACAAGCGCAGCGAGCACCTCCTGCAGCAGGAGGTGAACACCGTCGTCCCGGCCAAGCCAGAGTTCATGCATTGGTTGGATCGCCCGATCACCTGGACCCGGGAGGATCACCCGGCAGTCCTTCCGAGTCCAGGTGGTTACACCCTTGTCCTCAACCCCACCATCGTCGCGGGGCGCACATGCAAGTTCTCCCGAGTCCTCATCGACGGCGGCAGCAACATCAACATCCTCTACCGCGACACGATGACCAAGCTCGGCCTCAAGGCCGAGGACCTGGAGCCGACCCGAACGATCTTCCATAGCATCGTGCCCGGCCTCTCCTGCTCCCCCATTGGCCGGGTCCGGCTAGATGTCTTGTTCGGTGACAGCGGCCACTTCCGGCGTGAACCGATCTAGTTTGAGGTGGTGGACCTGTCCAGCGCGTATCACGCGTTGCTGGGCCGGCCCGCGCTCGCCAAGTTCATGGCGGTTCACCACTACGCGTACCTGAAGATGAAGATGCCGGGTCCCAAGGGCCTCATCACCATCACCGGCGATTACCGCAAGTCCCTGGAGTGCGCCCGAGACGGCGCCAAGTTGGCCGAGTCACTGGTCATTGCCGAGGAGCGGCGCCAGCTCGACCGGATCGTCGCCCTGGCAGGCGAGGCCTCCGCCGCGTCGATCTCGACCCCGGACCCGGCCGACGAGGCCGACCCCGGACCCGACCGATGAGGCCGCCTTCAAGCCCTCCAAGGAGACCAAGAAAGTGAAGCTCAACCCAGGAGTACCCAGCTGCAGCAAGTACGTTGTCATAGGCGCCCGCCTCGACAGCAAATAGGAAGGCGAGCTCGTCGACTTCCTCCGTGAGAATCGGGATATCTTTGCATGGACCCCCAAGGACATGCCGGGTATCCCGAGGAAGTATGCCGAGCACAAACTTCACGTCCGCAAGGACGCCAAGCCTGTCCGTCAACCCCTACGACGATTTTCCGAAGAGAAGAGAAGAACCATTGGTGAAGAGGTTGCCAAGCTTTTGGCGGCCGACTTCATAATGGAAGTGTTTCACCCCGAGTGGCTGGCCAATCCAGTCCTCGTCCTGAAGAAGAACAAGACCTGGCGCATGTGTATTGACTACACCAGCCTCAACAAGGCCTGCCCCAAGGATCCGTTCGCCCTCCCGCGGATCGACCAAGTCATCGACTCGACCGCCGGGTGTGAGTTCCTGTCCTTCCTGGACGCTTACTCCGGCTACCACCAGATCAAGCTGGACCCGGCTGACGCCCTGAAGACGTCCTTCAGCACGCCCTTTGGGGCGTATTGCTACGTCACCATGTTGTTTGGCTTGAAGAACGTCGGTGCCACCTTCCAGCGCTGCATGCAGAAATGCCTGCTGCCGCAACTCGGCCGCAATATCCACGTATACGTGGACGACATCATGGTGAAGACCAAGCAGCACCTCATGCTCCTCGACGATTTGAAGGAAACGTTTGCCAACCTCCGCGAATACAAGGTCAAGCTTAACCCGGAAAAATGCGTCTTCGGCATCCTGGCCGGAAAGCTACTCAGCTTCCTCGTCTCGGAACACAACATTGAGGCGAACCCGGAGAAGATCAAGGCCATCGAGCGCATGCGTAAGCCAGCTCAGCTGCGCGATGTCCAGAAGTTCACCGGATGCTTGGCCTTGGTCAGCCAGTTTCTAAGCCGGCTGGGCGAGAGGGCGCTACCCCTGTACCAGCTGATGAAGAAGACGAACCCGTTCGAATGGAACGGCAAGGCAGACGAGGCCTTCCAAGACCTCAAGTGCATGCTCTCCACCGCACCAGTCCTGGCCGCGCCGACCGACAAGGAGCCTCTGCTGCTCTACATAGCCGCGACCTCGCGGGCGGTCAGCATGGTGCTGGTGGTTGAGCGACCAGAGAAGGGCAAGATCCAAGCCATCCAGCGCCCAGTCTACTACCTAAGCGAGGTGCTCTCCAACTCCAAGCAGAACTACCCGCACTACCAGAAGATGTGTTACGGCGTGTACCTCACCTCTAAGAAGTTGAAGCAGTATTTCCAAGAACATGTTGTAACCGTGGTCAGCACGGCGCCTATTGGAGAAATCATCAGGTGCCGGGATGCCTCTGGCCGGGTTGCCAAGTGGGCGATCCAGCTAGCCGGCCACACCATCCTCTACGAGCCCCGCACCACAATCAAGTCTCAAGCCCTGGCCGACTTCCTCGTTGACTGGACCGAGACCCAGTACTTGCCGCTGCCTCCTGACTTGACGCATTGGCGCATGCACTTCGACGGGTCCAAGATGCGACTCGGCTTGGGGGCCGGCATCGTACTGTCGTCCCCAAAGGGCGACCGGCTCAGCTACGCGCTCCAGATCCACTTCGCCGCCTCCAACAACATCGCCGAGTACGAAGCCCTTGTGCACGGCCTCTAGCTTGCCAAGGAACTCGGCATCCGGCGCATCCTGTGCTACGGCGATTCGGACCTGGTGGTGCAGCAGTGCTCCGACGAATGGGACGCCCACGACTCCAACATGGCAAGCTACCGCTTCCTCGTCCAGAAGCTGTTCGGATCCTTTGAGGGCTGCGAGTTCCTCCACGTCCCGCACACGGAGAACGAACCAGTCGACACGCTCGCCAAGATCGCCTCGTCACGACATGCCATCCCGTCCGGCGTCTCCCTCGAGCACCTGCGCAAGCCGTCCGTCAAGCCATCACCGGACTCCGAGTCCATCCACGTTCCAGACGACCCGGCCGCACCTCAACCCGGCCTGGGGACTGCTGAACCCGTCCCGGGGATTGCTGAACCCGGCCCGGCCACCATCGTCCCAGACCCGACCGTCGCCATCCCCGACCCGGGGGCTGCTCAACCCGGCTCGGGGGCTGCCGACTCGGAACCCACCCTGGTGGCCATCTTCGCCGTGGTTACGGCTCCATCTTGGGCCCTCCCAATATCAGAATTTTTGGAGAACTGGGTTCTCCCCATGGACGAGGCCGAATCTCGGCAAGTGCAGTGTCGGGCGTCCACCTACAACATCATCAACAACGAGCTCGTCAAGCTCAGCTCCACCGGCGTGTTCTAGCGCTGTGTCGAGCAGGAACGGGGCATCAACATCCTCCTCGACATACATCAGGGCGAGTGCGGACACCACGCCGCATCACGATCCCTGGTCGCCAAGGGTTTCCGCCACGGTTTCTACTGGCCCCCGGCCCTCCAAGATGCCGAGTCGCTCGTCCTCAAGTGCGGGGGATGCCAGCGCTTCAGCAAACGCAGCCACCAGTCGGCGTCAGCACTCCGCACCATACCGATCGCCTGGCCCTTCGCGGTCTAGGGACTCGACATGGTGGGACCCTTCAAAACCGCTCGAGGCGGCATGACGCACTTGCTGGTGGCAGTGGACAAATTCACCAAGTGGATCGAGGCAAAACCAATCAAGAAACTAGATGGGCCAACAGCCGTCCGGTTCACCAAGGACATAGTGGTGTGCTATGGCATGCCGAACAGCATCATCACCGACAACGGCACCAACTTCGCCAAGGGCGCGCTCGGACAATACTGCTCCGTCTCCAGAATCCGCCTCGACCTGGCCTCTGTTGCGCATCCGCAGTCCAACGGGCAGGTTGAGCGGGCCAATGGACTCATCCTGTTCGGCCTGAAGCCGCGACTCATCGAGCCACTCATCCGCTCACCCGGCAGCTAGCTTGACGAGTTGCCAGCCGTTCTCTGGAGTCTACGCACCACGCCGAATCGGTCAATCAGGTTCACCCCGTTCTTCCTCGTCTACGGAGCCGAAGCCGTCATCCCGACCGACGTCGAGTTCGACTCGCCGCGCGTCGCGATGTACACCGAAGCCGAAGCCAGAGAAGCCCGCGAAGATGGCATCGACCTGCTCGAAGAAGCATGCCTCCTGGCGCTCAGTCGCTCGGCCATCTACCAGCAAGGCCTGAGGCACTACCACAGCAAGAAGATCAAGCCCCTCGCGTTCCACGAGGGCGACCTCGTCCTCCGACTCGTCCAAGAGCAGGCAGGCCAGCACGAGCTGTCCCCTCCATGGGAGGGCCCATTCATTGTGAGCAGGGCCTTGCGCGACCGCAACGCCTACTACCTCATTGACGCACGGAAGTCAAGGAAGCGCAAGAAGGACACCGCCGGTGAAGAAACGACCCAGCCGTGGAATGCGGAACTCCTCCGCCCGGTTTACAGTTAGCCGCACGAGCGCATGTATCGTCGCCCTTTGTAAACGCATGAAACTACGGGGTCCTCGAGCGAGACTCGGGGGCTGCCTTTTGTCGACCAATTTATTGTGTCCTATTTTCTTGCATCACTATACCACTGAAACCGGCCACCGGTCCGACTCGCTCCACCCGGGGGCTTGGGGGCTGGCCGGCTTGGTCGCCACCCCGCCGCCTTACTTGGTGATTCCTGATAAAGTTAGGATGTCGCGGTCCCCCACTTCACCCTAAAGCCACAGATCCAGCTTTGGCTGTTGGCTGGCAAGCACAACGGGCCAAAGCTCCTTTACGCTTCATACACTAAGTCAAAGGTTGTCAGGTCGATCAACCCGGCTAACCATTCATCAAATGAACAGCTGCACGACCGGCTGCTCGCCAACCGGCTTCGCCGGATTGCCGCCAGCCAGCCCAGTGGGTGTTTCGCTCGCGCTCAACGTTTCAAGGGACCCAAGTCCCGCGCGCTCCTCTCAAAGAACCGAACTCCTTGTCACGGACCGGAGGCTCGGCCGTCTGACTCGCGGGGGGGGGGGGGGGGGTTTGAGAAAGGAAAGGCGCATGAAATCTGTCCAAAAATGGAAGGCAAAAATCAAAAGCGCCCACAACATCTACACAAGTATTTAAGAAAAGGCCGAGTTCATTACACCCTAAAACCCCTAGTGGGTGGGTGGACCTGCTATTTAACAAATTTTACACAAAGTGTCTCAGGCATCTCTAGCGCCGCGTCGCGACGTCAACGGTTCTCCCCTGGCGGCTTCCGGGTCCAGCGAGGCGCCGGTGTCCTCCTCAGCACCCACGTCGCGGTAGACGCCCGTCTCCTCCGAGCTCCCCTCCGGATCGTGGAGGAGAAAGCCGTAGTCGTCGCTGTCCACGGCCCTGCCGTCTTCTGTCCGCTCCGGATGGAACTCGTCGTGGAAGGCGAACTCGGCGATGTAGCTGGCCCGGGAGGCGATCCGGCCGGCTTTCTCCTGCAAGTGCTGCTCTGAACCGGCCCGCTGGCCCATCAACGCGTCCAGCTGCAGGTCCGGATGCCAGGACAGCGCGAACCGGAGCGCCATCTCAGCACCGGCACGAGTGGTGGAGACACGCCACTCGCCAAGCCGGTCCGGACCCATCTCCAACCAACGCGCCAGGCGCGAGAAGCTGCTCGGTTGGATGGAGTCCAGCCATAGGGCCGCCGTCATTGCGGTGCCGGCCTGGGACAGCCGCCCCAACTGCGTTCCCAGGACCTCCAGGCGGGCCTTAGCGGCGGCGATGTTCTCCGGGAAGGTCCAGGCCACCCGCGGTCCGTCTCGGACCCAACGACGTCGGTCGGGTCGCGCTGATGGCGGACGGTTTCCTCCGCCAGCCGCTGCGTCTCCGGGAAGGCCCCTGCCGCAAAGGAAGAAGCGAGTTAGAAGAAGAACAACAAGGAAGAAAGGCCAGATCCCGACCCGGCAAACGACAAGAAAAAGCACTTACTGGAGAAGGACTCTTCCAGGTGCTGCGCTTCAAGGAACGTACCACGCCGCTTCCGTTCGATGGCACGATCGCGCTCCCTGAGCGCCTTCTCCAGATCGACCGCCTTCTCAGCCGCCTCGCGGCCACGGGCCTCGTCCTGACGGGCCCCCTTAGCCGTGGTGACCTGCTCCCACAGGCGATCCACCTCGGCCTGGAGCCGGCCCTTGTCGTCGGCCAGCTGGCCGCGTTGTTGGTCCGCCTTCACCAGGGCCTGCTACGCCTCTTCCACCTTGGCGGCTTCCGCCTTAAGGTGCTCCACCTCGGCCTCAAGGCGGCTCTTGTGACCCGCCAGCTGCTCATGCAGCCGGTTGGCCTCGTCAAGAGACCGCCGAGCCGAGGCCGCCTCCGCCCTCGCCTGCGCCGCCTCGACGCCAAGCCGGCCAGTGTCGGCAACAAGTCGGTCGTAGTAATGACCGGCCTGGAGCAGACGAGTCTGCCAGGACAGCACCTCGGCTGCGAAAAAGGACTCAGTAGAAGAAAAAAGCAAGACTTAAGATTTGGCCCAACTGTTACAAAGTTGGCCCGAATCTCGGGGGCTACACCCAGTCGGTGCGCTAGCGCGCCCCCACTAGAAAAGAGCACAAGAATACCTGCGGAGACGCGGAGCTCCTCCTCCTTGGGGGCAGCTGCTCCTTGAGCTCCCGGTGCTTGCCCAGGAGACGATTGTAGGCGGCGACCCGAAAAGCGTCGAGATGCTGAAGAAAGCAGAAGTCAGAACAAGGCCAACACTCTAAAGATTCGACCCAACTACTACGTAGTTGACCCGAACCTCTGGGGCTACACCGAGTGGGTGCGCTGGCGCGCCCCCACAAAGAAGAAATTACAAGAAGACTTACCAGAACAGCGCACTCCAGGTCGCGCATCCGCTCCACCTCGGACTGGGCGAAGGCCTCGAACCGTTCTATCCTGCCTCGCAGGCGGCGACTGACGGCGTCCAGCGCCGCCTCCTCCTAGGTCTGAGGCCCAAAGACAATGGCGCTCCCGCTCCGCACCGGCTACGGCATGGCAGCTCGGCGCCCTCCCTGCCGGGGCACCAAGGCGTACTCCCCACTGGTCACTCGCGACGCGGCCAGCACCTCCTTCAATGCCCCTCCCGGCGCCGACGATGACCCGGTCGCCGGGACGCCCTGTGTCGTCGTCTCTGACCCAGCTGGCGGGGTGGCCTCCGGCACCGCCGCCTGCGGTGCCTCCTCCAAAACCGGCGGCGCCTCCGACACCGCCGCCCGCAACATCTCTTCCAAAACGGCGCCGCCTCCACCACCATCAGTCCCCGCTCGCCCGACCATATCGGCCCGTGGCGGGGTGTCATCCGCCACCTCCATGACCGCCCGGTCGGGGATTGCCACGGCAGCCCGGTCTCCACGGCCGCGCTCCCTCGCCAAACGATGGCTCAAAGACCGTTGCCGCCACCACCGTGCCCTCCGGCATCTCGCGCCAGGCCGGCTCCATGCCGCCGCCGCGCCGGTCCAAGCCCGGGCCGGCGCCGCCTCCAACTCCGTCTCGGCCCTGTTCCTGTCCCACCAGGCCACGACTTCAGCGTCGTTTGGATCCAGACCGAGGTCCGAGTCGGCCTGTCCCTCCACCTCGGCCTGGTCGGCGAGGTCGGACTAGCTCTTGCGGAACTCGGCCCCTTCGGCTGCCGCGGCTTCCGCCGCCGCCCTCGCCAGCATGATTGGCGACCTGAAGAAGAAAACGAAATAAGCAGAAAAGAAACAAGACTAGCTCAAGGAAAAAATCGGAGCGCAAACGAGAGATGAAGCTTACCCCGCCAAGACCGGGACCGGGGTTGGCCTCCCGTCCCCGCCGCCGCGCTTCCTCTAGGCTGGCCTCCCGGCCCCGGCCGGGTCCGCCATGCGCTTCGGGGCATGGGGTCGCGGCACGACGCTGTCTTTCCCATGCGGGTGGCTCGGCGCCGTCCCATGCGAGGACCCGGCTCCGCCCACGTCGCCGCCTCCCCTGCCCAACGCCACTACACCAACAACTGGCGTCAGCATCGACCGTTCCGTGCCACGGTCAGCAATTCAAGACATATGAAGAAAAACACGAGACTTACATGTGCGACGCCCAGCGCCAGCGTCGGACTCGGCCTCCTCCTCCCCGCCATGAGCTGCGGGCTCCTCTGGCGCCACCGGCGTCAGCTGCGACCGGGCCCGAGCGTAAGGATGGCGAATCGTATTCAGAAGTACCCCCGCGTCGCGGCAGGACGAATGAAAAGGTGCACGGCAACAAAGTAAGAAGGCCAGACACTCACCTGCGGCGCCGGGTTCAACTGGCTGTACGGCGCCTTGCCGAACTGCCAGTCCTCCCCAAGGTTGGCCTTGGAGATGCCATTCACGTCGCGCGCGATCTGCTCCGCAGACAGCCGCGTCGACCCCATGCGGTTGGGGTCTTGAAGGCCGACTATTTCACCGATGAGGCAGGAGTGCCCCTGAAGCGGAAGGACCCGGCACCTGACGAACGTGGCGAGGAGGTCGGTGCTGATGAGCCCCTCTTGCGTCCTCATCACCGTCACCCGCTCGCAGAGATTGACAATCTCCTGCGACGGGTGTCTGGGCGAGTAGCCCCAGTTCATCTTCGCCCGCGGTGGCGCGATGACGAAGGCTAGAAGATTGATGCGATCCACACCAAGGTTGTGGACGTAGAAGAAGGAGTTCTGCCACTTCTTGGCAGAATCCTCCAGCGGGATCTTGGGGAAATCCGTCCCCGACCACTTCGAGATGACGGCGGCGCCGCAATCGGCGAACTCCCCGGCCGATGGGCCCTGCTGCTTCAAGGAGAAGAAGCGCGCCCAGAGGTCGATCGTAGGCTCGACCCCCAGGTACCCCTCGCAAAGGGTGACGAAGCCGGAGAGCTGGACGATGGCGCCGGCGCCAAGATGACGCGGCTGGATCCCGAAGAACTCCAAGAATGCGCGGAAGAAGGTGCTCGCCCGCAACCCGAACCCGTGCTCGGAGTGCATGAGGAAGATCACGCGCTCCTGCCCCTCGGGCCGAGGCCTCTGCTCACCGCATTGCAGGCGAATGCCGATGTCCGTCTCCCATGGCAGGCACCGCGTCGCCCGGAGTTGGGTGATGTCCTCAGAGGTGACATTCGAACCCATCCAGGAGCCCGATGGCAGCGACATAATCGAAGGAAGAAGAAGGAAGATGGAGAGAAGGAGTTTTGCTCGGAGCAGCGAGCGCCGTAGTGCATCAGTTGCAAAGAGCGGAGCGAGAGCAAAGGGACAGGAGGGCGCGAGCGAGAATAATGTCCGCCACCCCCCTGCCCCCAATTTATAACCCTCGGTTTGAACGTGGGGAAGTGGGGAAGTGGGATCGTCTGCACGCGCCCGTTCCACTACCCCGCAATAAGTGTGCACGTACATGCGCAGTAACTGTCTGGGGAAGAGCAACCGGCCCCCGGATGCCGCAATAAATCCGCGCGCTTGGGCCAAGGGCACGCGTAGCCCGATGCCCGGTCCAGTCACATGCGTGGCCTGTCAGGCCCCTCCGACTTTCGGGCAGCACGTGGCGCCCACGCGAAGCCCGAGGGATTGCCCCAAGATTCGGCGAACTTCTTGGTCCCCCGCCACGGCCAGGATGCCACGATCCGGTTTTTGAGAAAACCGGCACAGAGTGGGTGTTGTCGGACCCGGTGTTCGCAGAATTCACCTTGCTTAAGGGGGAAACTGCGATGGCCCACTCATCCGAAGACGGCGGACCTTCACAGCTTCGGGGACTACTATCAGGGGGATGGACCCCGGGCAGGCAACGGAACCCGGATCCTCTTCAAAAAACAACGGGGCTGACACCGCCCCTCAATACCGGCACGCGCTTGGCCGGGTCGCTCGACCCGGCCAAGCACCGCAAGCCGGCCAGACTAGCCGACCCGGTAAGACACGTCGACTCGGCCCCAACAACTAGCGCAAGGCAGTCGATCCCGGCACGGCCGAAGCCTCCTCGACAAGCCAGCACTACCCGTGGCGTGCTACGCAATCTAGCCATGGGTCAACTCCCGTCCCATCCAGGCCGTATGATGGGATGAGACTTTAATCAATGATGACTGAGGCAACAGTGCCTCGCCCATGCCTCTGGTCAGCAGGAACGTGGCAACAATGCCCCTCACCTACCCGCTGACTAGGCCCGGCATGGCTACAGTGCCCCTTCCTTCACCGCTGACGACAGCAAGCGGCAACCTGACTGTCGGTGTCAAAACTGGCGGATCTCGGGTAGGGGGTCCTGAACTGTGCATCTAAGGCGGGTGGTAACAGGAGGCAGGGGACACGATGTTTTACCCAGGTTCGGGCCCTCTTGATGGAGGTAAAACCCTACGTCCTGCTTGATTTATTCTTGATGATATGAGTATTACAAGAGTTGATCTACCACGAGATCGGAGAGGATAAACCCTAGAAGCTAGCCTATGGTATGATTCTATCTTGTCCTATGGACTAAAACCCTCCTGTATATATAGACACCGGAGAGGGTTAGGGTTACACAAGGTCGGTTACAAAGGAGGAGATATCCATATCTGTACTGCCTAGCTTGCCTTCCACGCCAAGTAGAGTCCCATCCGAACACGAGACGAAGTCTTCAATCTTGTATCTTCATAGTCCAACAGTCCGGCCAAAGGATATAGTCTGGCTGTCCGGAGACCCCCTAATCCAGGACTCCCTCAGTAGCCCCTGAACCAGGCTTCAATTACGTCGAGTCCGGCACGCAGTATTGTCTTCGGCATTGCAAGGTGGGTTCCTCCTTTGAATACACCCCGGAAGAATTTGAATACAAGGATAGTGTCCGACCCTGCAAAATAAGTTCCACATACCACCATAGAGAGAATAATATTTCCACAAATCTAATCTGCTGACACATTTCGGCAACATGACGTTATGTCATGGCCCGGTGATTATTCGAACCGTTTCCTTTAACTAACTCCGCACATAACGTGAGGCAGTTTCCTGACACGTCTTGTCAAAGCAGAGATCGTGTCCCCCTTATTACGGGATTCTCATCAATACGGGCGTGGGTAACCCAACCGCGCCATCGATTACGGTGCTTGGGGAATAAGCGAGCTTTACCGGGCTAGTGGGGGCGCATGGCTTCGGCCGCCCTTATAAAGGGATAAGGTTTAACCTTTTTCTACCCACGCCTTCTTCCTCCTTGCCTATCCGTTCTTGCGCACTCGAGCTCCAACGCCCAAGTCCACATCCTTCCCCTCAACCTTCTCCAAACATGTCCGGAGCGGGGGGCAAATGGATGGCTTCCTCCGTTATGGAGGGGCACATCAAAAAGTTGCGCGGCGCCGGATACTTAGCCGCGAATATCGTGCATCGGCTGCCCGCTGCAGGGCAGATCGTTCCTACCCCGGAACCTCATGAGAGGGTAGTTTTCCTCCACCACTTCCTCCGTGGACTGGGGTTTCCCCTTCATCCATTCGTCCGTGGTCTCATGTTCTACTACGGGCTGGACTTTCATGATCTGGCCCCAAACTTCATCCTCAACATTTCGGCGTTCATCGTCGTCTATGAGGCTTTCCTCCGCGTCCGGCCCCACTTCGGCCTGTGGCTGAAGACCTTTAACATCAAGCCGAAGGTGGTGGGAGGCCAACAAGCAGAATGCGGCGGAGCCATGGTGGGCAAGATGCCCAATGTCACATGGCTTGAGGGCTCCTTCGTGGAGACCATAAAGGGGTGGCAATCGGCCTGGTTCTACATCACCGAGCCGCGCGACACCAAATGGGCGGCGGCCCCCGAGTTCCGATCCGGATTCCCTACACGGCACTTCCTGGAAAGAGAAGGGCTTGTCGTGGGGTTCATCGGTGGAGCTGGATGGACTCCAGAAATATATCCGGAGTATGGCAAACAAGAAGCTCAAGCTTGTCAACATAGTCAAGGTCATGCTCATCCGCCGGATCCTCCCGTGTCAACAACGGGATTTTAACTTGTGGGAGTTCGACCCGGCCCAGCACCGGACTCCGAGCGAGCTCTTCGATACAACGCACAAGGACGTCTGGAGGGTGTTGTTCAAGGGCGCTGAGGTCCCTCCCTCTCTCGCCGAGGACCGCGGGCTAAGCGCAAACCGCCTAGCGCGTTCGGTGAGTTCTATACATCCAGTAGGATATTTATTTTCCCCTAGCTTAATCATGTGCGGGGTCTGAGCTCCATACCTTTGACAGGACTGGGTGGAGATGTCGGGGCAGATTAACTGTCCGGCCCCTCTGCCCGAAGACACTGCGGACGCTCTCCTGATGGAGATGCTGACTCCGGCTCCATACAAGGTGCCGGAGAGGACCAAGAAGGCCAAGGGAACCTGAAAGAGTTCCCGGAGCCAGGTGATATCAGACTCATCGTCCGAGGACTCCTCGGCGTACTCCTCCCATGAAGACGAGGAGGAAGATGAAGACGCTCCCCCTCCAGTCGGGGGAGACAAGAAAAGGAAGGCCGCCCCAACTGGGGGGGCGAAGGGTCCAAGAAGGGAAGGACTCTCCTTCCGGACAGTTCCACCACCGCCGCCGCAGGCGAAGACGAGTGGCTGCCCAGGGCCAAGCCCCTCCTTCCTTTTCTTGTCTCCCCCGACTGGAGGGGGAGCGTCTTCATCTTCCTCCTCGTCTTCATGGGAGGAGTACGCCGAGGAGTCCTCGGACGATGAGTCCGATATCACCTGGCGCCGGGAAGGGAAGGACTCTCCTTCCGGACAGTTCCACCACCGCCGTCGAAGGCGAAGACGAGTGGCTGCCCAGGGCCAAGCCCCTGGCGAAGTCGTAAGTATTCGGATACCAGAGTAGCTCATAGCATTCCTTTGTCACACTGCTTCTCCTAACGCCGAATCGTATTATGCAGACCGCCCTGAGCCCGTATCGACGTATCCTCGTCGGACGGCTCCCTGGACTCGTCGGATATGGATAGCGATTCACTTCCGACCGCCACCTCCCCTTGCCCTACGGACAACGCCGAGGTGTTGTCTCAAGAGGCACCGGGTCGAGGGGAGACAGTCCCGGAGGCGCCTCAAGGCGACCTTCCGGACTCCGGGAACAGATGGAACAAGGCCCCCGAGGGCTCCGAGTTTGGCCCTCAGCCGAACACCGCGCCGGAACCTCCAGTGGTTCCGGACTCGGGCAGGCGGCCTCCTTCCAAGAGGGGCAAGACGCCTGTGCCGGTGACCTCTGTCCATCCAGAGGCATCGGACAATCTGCTGGGAGTGCTTCGCAGCGCTTCCATCGACGAGGAGCACCGCACTATTATGAGTGCGGTGGTCCAGAAGGTTCAGTCCGCCAAGAGCGGACTGACTGAAGCCTGTGCCAGCCTTCTAACAGGCTTTGAGGTAAGTTTTTGAAATATGGGAAAAATATTACCGCATAGACAGTAGCCCCTGATGCTCTGTTCGGTGTTCACAAAGAAAAGCCGAACAGAGGATCAAACACTATCGCAGGAGTCTAATATAAGTATGTCTATATGCGTGTGCAAGCTTCGCTGCTAGCCTCTGCCGCACTAACTGCAGAGGTCGCCGCACTGAAGCAGGACCTCAAAGGGTCCACGGAAGAGCTCGGCCTTGCCAAGAGGCAGCTCGAGGAGAACAAAGGTAAGTAGTACCTAGTCTATGGACATATATGAAAGGAATGCAATTGCAAAATGATAGGATCATCGTAAATTTGCCAGGGGCACGACCGAGGTGGTGACCCTGAAGCAAGTGCTATCCGAGGCCAAAAACAAAGTGGCCAAGGAGCGCACCGAGCAGGAAAGGCATGAGGCACGGGTGGGCGAGGTGCAGCAAGAGCTCCATGCTCTCATGACAAAGCACGAGGCGTTGGAGCTTGACTTGAAGACGCGAGAGTCCGAGCTTGCCGCGGCCCTCGAGAGGGCAAAGAATGCCAAGGCCGAAGCCCAAAAGGCCCTCCAGGAGATTGATGAGATGAAGAAGATAGCGGCGAGTAAGGCATTCTATATGCAAAGCAAGCATGTGAAAGTAAATTACTTGTTACTTACCCGAATCCGGAGCTCTCCAGGAGCATTCGCAGATTTGCCCCGCAGCGTGTCGGATGCCGCAACGTTTTAACAGGCCGAGAAGGGAAGCTCAACGGAGAAGTTGTTTTGGGCCCAATATACTGGGACCGAACACCCGGTGCCTATGAGCGACCAGCTAAAGCAGCTGGTCGAGCTACACAAGGCGGTCGAATAGGCCATGAATGGGCTTTATAGTCCGGTTGTGGCCTGGCGACGCCCTTCCGAACAGCTAGTTCGGCCTGGTGAGGCGGCTTGTGGATGCCTGCCCACGGCTGGAAGTCGTCAAGCGGTCCGCCTGCATCGAAGGTGCACGCCGGGCTTTCGCCCATGTGAAGGTGCAATGGGCCAAGCTAGACGCCGTGAAGCTAATCAAGGAAGGGCCGCCGGAGGGCAAGGAGCGTCGCCACCCCGAGATGTACTATGAGGGTGTCCTGAAGGGTGCCGTCTCGTAGCGGACGAGTGTACCAAAGATACAATATTTGAGTAAACCCGCTCGTGTAATCCTGTATTCATGAAAACTTGTTCATATGCGCTATGCAAAGCTTGTTTGAATTTAAAATATTACCTTCTGTTCAGCTGTTTATCAAATCTGAGAGATGGCTAGTCGTCGGCTTCTGCCCCCATGCCACGAGTGCTGGGGTGTTCAGGATAAACCTGAGCACTCTTGTTCCCATTTTTGGGTCCTTCGAGGGAGGTGCTCAGCACAACGAACAAGGCAATCGGACTATAATGCGTTATCACTCTCACTTAGCCATAGAATTCTATAATTTTAAATTTAGGCCAAGCCCCTAGTGTTCGGAAGGCCGAACTCGGGGCGCGATACACGCCTTAAGCCGGACAGGGCCGACTCCTCGCTCTAAGCGGCATAAGTCTTTAAGGACTCGAAAACCTTTCGAACAGCGACCAGTCTCTCGCCTTATCATGATAGTCAGTTTTAGCTTTCTCTACTGAGGTGCTTAGCCCAGCAGAACCGGGGCACAATCGCAGTAGTTCTCCCAGTGCTACCTTAGCTGATATAGCGGAACGTAAGGTACCAAAATATGGGAGCCGGGCAAACCCAACTATTGACCCAAGACATGATTCGGAGCTGATGCATATAATGCTATAAGTTCGGGGTGCCGCACTGTTGAAAGTGTCCGGACTTCTCATGCCGTATTGTGGGGTATGCTTAAGCCCCTAGCGTATTGGCCATACCAGAGTGTGCGGGTGCTAGATGTCATGAATGAACATATATATATAAAAGAAGAATGCAATAATAGTCTTAATGTTATGCATTGTTTATTCAAAAAGGTGTGTTAAAGCAGAATGATACATGCAGTGCAATAAGAAAAAAGTAGGACTATGTCCCCTCCAAGGGCGAGCTGAAGAATAGTATTAAGGCAAGTATTACACCCGTTATCGTAATCCACCTGGGAGTTCTGTGGTGTGACGTAGCTTTCTGCCTTCTTGGTTGCTGCATCATATGTTCGGCAATCATGCTACCGGACCGGGTTTCCAAAGATGAAAGTCCTGAAAAGAAAATAACAAAACGGGAAGCCCCTAGTGCGGTTTAAGCCGCGTCTTGGGGCGTGCTGTAGTCATGCCCCCCCTCCCCGCCTGTGCCCATGGTATTTTTAATGCGTAATTATGTGCGCGTGGCACGAATTTCGCCGTTTGGCTTGGGCCGGGGTGGGGGCCGCATTGCTATGCGAGCTCGGAATGTGCCAGGCGGTCCTGTTGCTGATTACTCCGGGCGCGCTTGAAGGTGTTTGGGTCCTTAAACGCCGAACTAGTGGATTGCCTTAAGAGGCTGCTTTGCGCTTCCGCTGCGAGGGCCACAGTGTGCTCCTCCATTCGGAGAGAGCGCTCTGTGTTTCCGTTAACTGTAATGACCCCCTGAGGTCCTGGCATCTTGAGCTTGAGGTATGCATAATGCGATACCGCATTGAATCTCGCAAATGCGGTTCGCCCGAGTAGTGCATGATAACCACTTCAGAACGGGACTATATCGAAGATTAACTCTTCACTTCGGAAGCTATCCAGGGATCCGAAGACCACTTCAAGTGTGACTGAGCCTGTGCAATGGGCCTCTACACCTGGTATGATCCCTTTAAAGGTCGTTTTGTGGGTTTGATCCTTGAGGGGTCTATACCCATTTTGCGCACTGTGTCCTGGTAAAGCAGGTTCAGGCTACTGCCGCCATCCATAAGGACTCGAGTGAGGTGAAATCCGTCAATGATTGGGTCTAGGACCAGTGCGGCGAATCCTCCATGACGGATACTAGTGGGATGGTCCCTGCGATCGAAGGAGATCAGATAGGAGGACCATGGGTTGAACTTTGGGGCGACTGGCTCCAACGCATATACGTCCCTGAGCGCACGCTTCCGCTCCCTCTTGGGGATGTGGGTTGCGTATATCATGTTCACCGTCCGCACTTGTGGGGGGAACCTCTTCTATCCTCCGGTGTTCGGCTGCCGGGGCTCTTCCTCATCATCGCTATGTGGCCCCTTATCTTTGTTTTCGGCATTTAACTTGCCGGCCTGCTTGAATACCCAACAATCCCTATTGGTGTGGTTGGCTGGCTTGTCGGGGGTGCCGTGTATTTGACACGAGCGATCGAGTATGCGGTCCAAATTGGACGGGTCCGGAGCGCTTCTTTTAAATGGCTTTTTCCGCTGACCGGGTTTAGAGCCTTTGAATCCGGCATTGACTACCGTATCCTCGGTATTTGTCACTGTTAATGCGGTGCTTATGTTTGTTGCGACGTGTTCTGCCATTGCCGTCCTTGGTATCCGAAGTACCACGGTTCTTTGATATGTTATTACTGCGAGCCAGCCAGCTGCCTTCTCCCGCACAAAAGCGGGTCATGAGTGTCGTGAGGGCTGCCATGGATTTTGGCTTTTCCTGACCAAGGTGCCGGGCTAGCCACTCATCGCGGATGTTGTGTCTAAAAGATGCTAGGGCCTCTGCAAACGGACAGTCGATGATTTGATTTTTCTTTGTTGGGAACCGTGTCCAGAATTGCCTGGCCGATTCATCTGGCTGCTGAATTATATGGCTCGGGTCATCGACGTCTGGTGGTCGCACATAAGTGCCCTGAAAGTTGTCGAGGAATGCGGCTTCCAGATCTTCCCAACAGCCAATGTACTCTGCTGGCAAGTTGTTGAGCCAATGCCGAGATGGTCCTTTAAGTTTGAGTGGGAGGTATTTGCTTGCGTGTAGGTCATCACCGCGGGCCATGTGGATGTGCAGGAGGAAATCCTCGATCCATACCGTAGGATCTGTCGTGTCGTCGTATGATACTATGTTTACGGGTTTGAAACCCTCTGGGATCTGATGATCCATTACCTCATCTGTGAAGCATAAGGGGTGTGCGGCACCTCTGTACTGGGCTATATCGCGACGCAGCTCCAAAGAGTCTTGCCCGCTGTGTTCGGCCCAAACGGATTTACTTTTACTGTATCCGGCATGACGTTTATCATCTCGCATAGTGGCGCGCCCTCGTGATCCATAGATCGATCTTGCATGTTTTGCTTTGTCCTCCAATACGTCTCGCAGGTCTGGCGTATTTCCCCATGCCTTTTTATTTGAATGGCGTCGGGGTGCAGGCTGAGCTTTTGGCTGGAGTGCTTCTCTATCGGGGCCACAAGGTGGCCGATCAGCCGCGTCATACGCTTCTTACTCCAGTCGGGGTAGCAACCTGCATTTTGGGTAGCTCTTGGAGGGGCGTTCGAGTTTATATTCCTCGGCCGCGAGGACTTCAGTCCATCTATCAGCTAGCAGATCTTGATCAGCTTGAAGTTGTTGCTGCTTTTTCTTAAGGCTATTTGTCGTGGCTATAAGCCGGCGCTTGAAGCGCTCTTGTTCGACGGGATCCTCTGGTATGACGAATTCGTCATCGTCGAGGCTTGCCTCGTCTTCGGAGGGGGCATGTAATTATCATCCTCCGCCTCTCCATCTGCCGCTCTCTCTGGAGGGCTGGCCTCTCCATCCTCCTGTCCTAGATCGTGCTGGAGGGGATTGTTGCCATCTTCGGCACTATCCGGAGTGTTATTATCTCTTGTGCCGGCATCACCACTTTTGCTTTGGCGGGACTTAGAGCGGCGCCGCTGACGTCGGCTCTTGGGTTGCTTTTTGGAGGGGTCATCCTACGCTGTCTCGTCGCCATTGCCTTCCTTGGGTGTGTCCACCATGTATATATCGTATGATGAGGTGGCTCTCCAGTGTCCTGTGGGCAGTGGTTCCTCTTCGTCTCCCGCATCGTCGTCCATACCGTCAATGTCTTCGGAGTCAAAGTCGAGCATGTCGGTTAAGTTGTCGACAGTGGCTACTAAGTGGGTGGTGGGTGGGCAGCGAATTTCTTCGTCGTCTGCATCCCAATCCTGCCGGACATAGTTCGGCCAGGATCCTCCTGACAATGAGAGAGACCTTAATGAGTTCAGTATGTTGCCAAAGGGCGAGTGCTGAAAAATATCCGCGGAGGTAAACTCCATGATCGGCGCCCAAACGGATTCGCTAGGAACGGGCGCAGGCAGTTCGGAGTCCATGGCCGGAGAAGGATCCGGCAGTCTGACAACACGGCTCTCGTGCAGGGTAAGGTCGATGTTCGGCTCGATCATCGCTGAGGGTAAGGCCTCTGAGGGAGTCCTGGATTAGGGGGTGTTCGGGTAGCCGGACTATACCTTCAGCCGGACTCCAGGACTATGAAGATACAAGATTGAAGATTTCGTCCCGTGTCCGGATGGGACTTTCCTTGGCATGGAATGCAAGCTTGGCGATGCGGATATTTAGATCTCCTACCATTGCAACCGACTTTGTGTAACCCTAACCCTCTCCGGTGTCTATATAAACCGAGGGTTTTAGTCCGTAGGACAACTTCATCATACAACAATCATACCATAGGCTAGCTTTTAGGGTTTAGCCTCCTTGATCTCGTGGTAGATCTACTCTTGTACTACCCATATCATCAATATTAATCAAGCAGGACGTAGGGTTTTACCTCCATCAAGAGGGCCCGAACCTGGGTAAAACATCGTGTTCCTTGCCTCCTGTTACCATCTGGCCTAGACGCACAGTTCGGGACCCCCTACCCGAGATCCGCCGGTTTTGACACCGACATTGGTGCTTTCATTGAGAGTTCCTCTGTGTCATCGCCTTTAGGCCCGATGGCTCATTCGATCATCAACAACGATGCAGTCCAGGGTGAGACTTTTATCCCCGGACAGATCTTCGTCTTCGGCGGCTTCGCACTGCGGGCCAAGTCGCTTGGCCACCTTGAGCAGATCGAAAGCTACGCCCCTGGCGATCAGGTCAGGTTTGGAAGCCTAAACTACATGGCTGACATCCGCGGGGACTTGATCTTCGACGGATTCGAGCCACATCCAAGCGCGCCGCACTGTCTCGATGGGCATGATATAGCTCTGCCGTCGAACAGCGCCTTGGAGGCCGCACACGCATCGGTTCCGACCATTGATTCAGAGCCTACTGCGCCGATCAAGGATCAGCGGTTGGACGCTGCCTCAGGGGCTACGATCTCAGAGGTGATCGAGCCGAACTCCAGCCCCGCACTTCGCATGGCCCATGACTCCGAGGAGCCGGATTCCTTTCCGAACTCCGAGCCCCCCGCGCCCCTGCCGATCGAATCCGATTGGGCACCGATAATGGAGTTCACCGCCGCAGACATCTTTCAGCACTCGCCCTTCGGCGACATCCTAAATTTGCTAAAGTCTCTCTCTTTATCAGGAGAGCCCTGTCCGGACTACGGTCAGCAAGGATGGGATTCGGATGATGAAGAAATTCAAAACCCACCCACCACCCACTTCGTAGCCACAGTCGATGACTTAACCGACATGCTCGACCTCGACTCCGAAGACATCAACGGTATGGACGACGATGCAGGAGACAACCAAGAACCAACGCCTATAGGGCATTGGACAGCCACCTCATCTCACGATGTGTACATGGTGGATACCCCTAAAGGAAGCAACAATGAGGAAAACGGGGATGGAAAGAGGGATTGATCTCTCGAAAAACAATCAAAGCGTCGGCGTAAACGCCAACCCAAGCCCCGCCTCGATAAACACCCAGCCATAGAGCAGGATGAGCCGGTAGACGACGAGCATGCCTTAGAGCAACCGTCCCAATAGGACAACCCGGATAGAGAAACCGAACATCCCTCCCCCGGCGAAAATGGCATTCCGGACGACCCTACGCCAGACAAGCCCACGAAGCAGAAGAACCGCCACAAATGGCTCGTTGCAACCGCACGCAGCCTGAAAAAGCAGAAGCGGAAGCTAAAAACTACGGAAGATGCACTCAGTATCAGATGGAGTAAAGTAATCGATACTGCAGATAAATACGGCGACAGTCGCCGCACTAAAAGCTATCCGAAGAGAAAGCTACTGCCTGAATTCGATGAGGAGGCCTTAGAGCCCTCGCATTCCAAAAGTGAGAAAGCCACACAGTCGGATAGACGACCCCATGGCCAGCATAAAGCGGCAAGCAGCGCCGCACTTAAGCCGGCATGCGACCCACTTAAGGATTCGCATCACGGCCCAGCCAGGTCCATTTATGGGCCAAGAAAGCAAGCTCTCGTAAGCAATGCAATAAAGCCATTATCAGAATCTGGCACACCCAAATACAGGGGTGCCGCACACCCCCTATGTTTCACCGATGAGGTCCTGGATTATGAATTTCCAGCGGGATTCAAACCCGTAAACATAGAGGCATATGATGGAACAACAGACCCTGGAGTCTGGATCGAGGATTATATCCTCCACATACATATGGCTAGAGGAGATGACCTCCACGCCATAAAATACTTACCCCTCAAGCTTAAAGGGCTAGCCCGGCATTGGCTCAAAAGCCTTCCTGAAAACACAATCGGAAGTTGGGAAGAGCTCGAGGACGCTTTCCGAGCAAATTTTCAAGGGACCTATGTCCTCCCTCCGGATGCAGACGATCTTAGTCACATAACTCAATAGCCCGGAGAGTCAGCTCGACAATTCTGGAATAGATTTCTTACTAAAAAGAATCAGATAGTCGACTGTCCAGACGTTGAAGCCTTAGCGGCTTTCAGGCATAATGTCCGAGACGAATGGCTTGCCAAACACCTCGGCCAAGAAAAGCCAAGAACAATGGACGCACTGACAAGCCTCATGACCCACTTTTGCGCAGGAGAGGACAGCTAGTTGGCAAGATGCAGCACCAGTGACCCAAGTACATCCGAAACTAGGGATGGAAACGGAAAACCGAGACACAATAACGACCGTCGCCGGACTAAGGAAAAAAGTCCGAAGAGCACGGCAGTCAACTCCAGATTCAAAAGCTCACGACAGAATCAGAAAAAGCCGCCCCTCCAATATAACAGGGACGACCTATCCAACCTAAACAAAATCTTGGATAGGATATGTCAAATACACAGCACTCCCGGAAAGCCTGCTAACCATACCCACAGAGATTGTTGGGTTTTCAAACAATCCGGCAGACTCAACACCGAACACAAGGGGCTCGACACACCAAGCGAAGACGAGGACGAACCCCAAAAGCAGAGTACCAGGAAACAAAAGAATTTCCCACAAGAAGTAAAAACAGTAAACTTACTCCACATAACAAAACGTGCGGCGCCCATAAAGGTACGTGCCCCACGGCCTATTCCAAAGCAATCCCGCCACTGGTTGTCAAAACCAATCATCTTCGATCATCTGGATTATTCTAGAAGTGTCAGGAACCCAGGCTGGACTGCCCTGGTACTCGATCCAATAATTGGCGGACTCCGGTTTTCAAATGTCCTTATGGACGGTGGCAGCGGACTCAACCTGATATATCAGGACTCAATCCGCCACATGGGGATCGACCCAAAAAGAATTCGCCACAGCAAAACCTCCTTTCAAGGAGTAACGCCAGGTCTGGACACCCATTGCATGGGTTTTCTCCGGCTCGAGGTTATTTTCGGCTCTGCCGATAACTTCCGTCGCGAAAAGCTGACTTTCCACATCGTCCCATTCTCAAGTCGCTATCAAGAACTAATGGGACGCGAAGCTTTCACCCGCTTTAACGCAATACCGCATTATGCATCTCTTACGCTTAAGATGCCCGGTCCACGCGGCATCATCTCCTTAAAGGGGAAGCAGTGAGAACACCTCCCCCAAGCGGAGGATTGTGCGGCCGCTTTAACAGCCCCACAATACAATGGCTTCACCAGCCAGAACATCGGAACAGGTCATTAAGACCACGGACACGGATAGACGAATCCGGCACAAAAGTATCGTTGATAAAGGCTTAGTGGCCATATACCCCTGCACTAGGGGCTTCACACGTATAAAATAAGAGACAATAAAGCTCAATTTTTCAAATTTTACTTTACACTTTGTTTATTTCATATAACTTTTGTTCGGCACGCCCCTTTTTCAACTTAGTTGCTCTCTTTTTACAGATGAACGTCGTGTTGCGCCCATCCAGGATACGGCACAACGGAGACATAGGCGCAGACGTGCAGTAGGGACCCGTTCCAAGGATTCTTTTCAGATTAAGACCCTGCGTAAACCTTTTTTACTGTCTCTTGTTGATACACATCCCCTGGTTCTATGACCAAGGAGGAGGCTGGCGTCTTGGCATGTGGCCATGTCAGAATTCTTGCGCGTACCTGGACACTAGGGGCTTATACCTCAGAGCATTACCTCGCCCGCTCTCATAAAGACCGAATACCTTAGGGAGTGTTCGGCGTCGCGAGTTTGGCCTTATATGCATCAGCTCCGAGTCATGATTTTGGTCAAATGTTGGGTTGCCCGGCTCCTGTGTTCGGCCGCCTTACGTTCCGCTCTATCGGCTAAGGCGGCACCAGGAGAACTACTGTGATTGTGCCCTGGTTCGGCCAGGCGAGCACCTCAGTAGAGAAAGCCGAAAACCGACTGTCATGATATGGCGTGAGACTGGTCAACCACTCGATGACTCTCCGGAATCTGTAGGATTCCTCCGCATTAACGAAGGGCCGTTTCCCGGCCAGGCACATACGCGCCCCTAATTCAGGCGAGCGCAGTCGCCACCAGGGGCTGCCTAAATAGTCCCATTGTCAAGCTCCTATGGCTAAGTGAAAGTGTTAAAGCATTATAGTCCGGTTGCCTAGCTCGCTGCGCTATCACCTCCTTTGTAGGACCAAGACGTTGGATTAAGTGTGAAAATGCGCCTTCTGCGAGCACCCCCGCACTATGTGCGTGGGGGCTGAAGCCAACGACTGCAATCTTTCAGATTTTGTATATATATCTTAAAACGGCCGCACAGCAGGTGTTCCAAATACTTGAAGGCACAAGTATAAAAGGCTACTACAATTCATCAAAATATTGCTTTATAATTACATATGCTATCAGAACATAGCATCCTTCGAGCACTGCGTCTCTATTACACGAGCGCCTTCAAGAACTTCCTGAAAATAGTGCTCGGAGGGTACCCGGCTTTTGTCCGAATCTCGGGATGCAACAACGGTGGTCTCCATCTCTGCCCAGTATGTCTTGACACGGGCAAGAGCCATCCGTGCACCCTCTATGCATGCTGACCTCTTCATCGCATTGATATGTGGCACCGCGTCAAGGAATTGCTGCACCAAGCTGAAATAACTCTTCGGCTCCGATCTCCCCGGCCACAGATGACCCATGACGTACTTCATGGCGAGTCCGGACAATCTATTCAGTTTGGCCCATTGAGCCAGATGATCGTCCACTGCCAGTGGACGCTCTGGATTCTAGAACTGCGACCAGAAAAGCCTTTCCACTTCGCGATCTTCTTGATCTCGAAAGTATTCGATCGCATCAGCAGCACTCGCTGCCAAATCCAGATAGGTGTCCTCCGCACTCCACATCCGGTCCAACGGAGCAAACTTCGGATCGCAAAACTTCCTCCGCAGCATAAAGGGCTTTCCAGCCGCAATCTGTCCGGCCTGACGCAGCTCCTCCTTCGCAGCTCTCATCGCAGAGCGAGCGTCCTTGGCATCAGCAACGGCCTTCTCTAAGTCCGTCTGTCTCGCCCGGTCTTCTTTCTTAAGAAACTTGCAATGGTCAGCAGCACTTTTTAACTTCACAGCCATCACGGCCATCTCCTTCTTGCTTCGGCAGTGAGCAGCCTGTTCGGCTCTCAGCTCTTCAAGGGCCTTCTCGGCAGCCGCATCACTTTTCCTGGCTTGTTCCTTAGCTTGGGCAAGTTCCGCCCGAAGACTCTCCACGGCGGCCGCACCATCTGTGTCAAGCACACACATTGTAAGATACTGGCATAAAGCTCCTCTTACCAGATGCCGCCCGAGGAATTGCATATCTTGAGCCTCACCAAGCCGCTCGTTGACGAGCGCGATGTCGGCATCTGCCACGTCAAGTTGCCGCTTTAGTTCAGCAAAATCATCAGTTCGGCTCGATTCCGGACACTTCGCCACCTGTATACAAAGGCGACATTTTAGACCTGGGATTATGATCCTCTGCGCGTCGTCAATTTTGACAACGCACAAAGTCTTAGGGGCTACTATCTACACAGGGCGCATCTTGTTTATGCGCAACTGACAAAGAAGTACATTATCAAACGTACCTCAAAACCCGTCAGCAAACTTCTGACGGCCTCATGCAATCCGCTTTCCGCGGACAAAATCTTTCCAACCACCATACCCATCAATGCACGGTGCTCCTCTGAGATAGAAGCTCGCCCCAGCAGAATCATCAGCTCCTCCGACCGCGCATCGGACGGTGTCGGACTCGTCCTGTGACCTCCATCGGAGGCCGGACGCGGAGAACCTTGGGGGGACATATGGCTACCTTCCACCCCTGCCGGATTTGGAGAAACCCTCCGCAACGATACCTCAGGGTCGCCCGCCTCGCCAGGCGGTACGGCAGGGGGAGGCGTTCCACTCTCCATCATCTCCGGAAGAAGATCCCCCGAAGACGAGCTCTGCTGAGAAGGGCTACAAAGTAAAATATCGGTTAATCTTCTCAGATAAAAAGCAAGGATTTCTCTCATCCCTCTAAAGGAAAATCTTTCTCTACTTATGGCTCGCTGGAGGGCTGATCCCTTTGAGGGCGTAGTTCGGCCAAGGATCTCCCCGGCGTCGGACCCTCTGACGAGGACTTTTCCCCCCGCTTTGAGGCCATGGTATACGGGTCGTCAGAGGCGGCCCTCTTCTTCCCCTTAGGAGAGGAATTGTCGGTTCTTCCCTTCGGAGCAGCCTCCTTCGAGGAGGCCATAGTTTCCTTGTCCTCCCCCTCACTTCCCTCCAAAGGCACGATCTTCAACATCCTGACTAGCACGGGATCCGGCCTGGTCTCAGGAAGGGGAGCCGGACACCTGATCAGCTTTGCCTTCGCTATCCACTCCTGTTTAAAAGGATAGCTCTTTTAGGGGCGAATTTATGACAATTTTATGGATAGCGAGTCCGGGCACAAGGTTACTTACTTGAGTATCCGGGCGATTGCAGCTTAAATCTGCGTCCTCGGTCAAATCCGGACACATTTCTTGTGATCCGAAGAACATTTTATACATCTCCACGGGCGTTGCGCCCATAAAATGTTGGAGAGCTCGTGGTCCCTCCAGATTAAACTCCCACAGACGAAGGGAGAGACGTTTGTCGGGCAGTGTTCGGCGAATCAGCATGACCTGCGTCACCTTGACTAGGTTGAGGTCTCTTTCTAAGAGATCCCTAATGCGGCCCTGCAACAAGGGCACGTCTTTGGATAACCCCCAATCTAATCCTTTGTTGACCCATGACGCTAGCCATGGTGGGGGACCCGAGCGAAAGGCAGGAGGCGCCACCCACTTGGTGCTCCTGGGAGCGGTGATATAGAACCACTCTCGTTGCCACAAGCCGAGCTCCTCTTGAAAGGATCCCTCGGGTCATGGAGCATCAGCATTCTTACTTATGACAGCGCCTCCGCACTCGGGGTGCCGTCCCTCGATCATCTTCGGCTCCACTCCAAAAGTCTTGAGCCATAATCCGAAGTGAGGAATAACACGGAGGAATGCTTCGCACACAATGATGAATGAGGAAATGTGGTGGATGGACTCCGGAGCTAAGTCATGAAATTCCATCCCATAATAGAACATCAGCCCCCTCACGAAGGGATCCATCGGGAAGCCTAACCCCCGAAGGAAGTGAGACATGAACACTACGCTCTCACCGGGCTGGGGACTGGGAATAGCCTGCCTTTGAGCAGGCAACCTATGCAAAATTTCGGCGGTCAAGAACTTAGCCTCTCTCAACTTTAGCACATCCTCCTCTGTGACGGAGGAGGGCATCCATCGGCCTTGAAGGTCGGAACCGGACATTGTCGAAGGTCCAAGCGCCTGGAATCTGGAGCCTAGGGTGGTGGAACTCGAGGCAACGGGCGAACTTGTTTTGAGATTGGAGAAAAGGAGTAAGGCCTTGGTCTCTTTATAAGAGGTCGAATACCAGGAGCCCTCCACGTAACCATTTGGGACTCGCCTTTAATCGAGAAGACATGCTAACAGGCACAATTGGGTTACCCACGTCAGTATTGATGAGAATCCCATAAATGGGGGACACGGTCTCTGCTTTGACAAGACGTGCCAAGGAAACCGCCTCGCAAAACACGCTGAGGTGGAAAAGTGAAAACGATTCGAATAAAGGCTTGGCCATAGTGTGATGTCACGCTGCGGAATACGTCAGCAGATTAGATTTGTGTTAATATTATTCTCTCTGTGGCAATACGTGGAAACTTATTTTGTAGAACCGGACACTACTCTTGGTGTTTACAAACTTTTATGAAGAATTTGGAGGAGGAACCCGCCTTGCAATGCCGAAGACAATCTACGCTCCGGACTCGTCATCATTGAAGCCTGGTTCAAGGGCTACTGAGGGAGTCCTGGATTAGGGGGTGTTCGGGTAGCCGGACTATACCTTCGGCCGGACTCCAGGACTATGAAGATACAAGATTGAAGACTTCGTCCCGTGTCCGGATGGGACTTTCCTTGGCATGGAAGGCAAGCTTGGCGATGCGGATATTTAGATCTCCTACCATTGTAACCGACTTTGTGTAACCCTAACCCTCTCCGGTGTCTATATAAACCGGAGGATTTTAGTCCGTAGGACAACTTCATCATACAACAATCATACCATAGGCTAGCTTTTAGGGTTTAGCCTCCTTGATCTCGTGGTAGATCTACTCTTGTACTACCCATATCATCAATATTAATCAAGCAGGACGTAGGGTTTTACCTCCATCAAGAGGGCCCGAACCTGGGTAAAACATCGTGTTCCTTGCCTCATGTTACCATCCGGCCTAGACGCACAGTTCGGGACCCCCTACCCAAGATCCACCGGTTTTGACACCGACAGCCTCCGTGGCGGGGTCCATCCACCCGTCCATGGACGGCGCAACTGGCTCCGAATTGAGGGTCGGAGCGGCTGCCGGTGCGATCTCCTGAACATTGTCTGATGGTAGAGCTAAATCATACTCATCGTGACCACGTGACGCACAAGGCAGAGGCTCGAATCCGTTGAAGATCATGTCTCCACGGATATCGTCCATGTAGTTTAAGCTTCCAAACCTGACCTGGTGGCCAGGGGCGTAACTTTGGATCTGCTCCAGATGGCCAAGCGAGTTGGCCCGCAGTGCGAAGCCGCTGAACACAAAGATTTGTCCGGGGAGAAAAGTCTCACCCTGGACTGCATCGCTATCGATGATCGTAGGAGCCATCAATCCTAACGGCGACCACACAGAGGAACTCTCAATGAAAGCACCAATGTCGGTGTCAAAACCGGCAGATCTCGGGTAGGGGGTCCCGAACTGTGCGTCTAAGGCGGATGGTAACAGGAGGCAGGGGACACGATGTTTTACCCAGGTTCGGGCCCTATTGATGGAGGTAAAACCCTACGTCCTGCTTGATTTATTCTTGATGATATGAGTATTACAAGAGTTGATCTACCACGAGATCGGAGAGGCTAAACCCTAGATGCTAGCCTATGGTATGATTGTATCTTGTCCTACGGACTAAAACCCTCCGGTTTATATAGACACCGGAGAGGGTTAGGGTTACACAAGGTCGGTTACAAAGGAGGAGATATCCATATCCGTACTGCCTAGCTTGCCTTCCACGCCAAGTAGAGTCCCATCCGGACACGAGACGAAGTCTTCAATCTTGTATCTTCATAGTCCAACAGTCCGGCCAAAGGATATAGTCCGGCTATCCGGAGACCCCCTAATCCAGGACTCCCTCACTGACGGAGAGCACTGTACACGACTCGACTCGGCCACGCCCTGACGATCGACAAAACGGCGCACAGTCCCCCTAGGCATGCGGGGCCCGCACCTAGGGGAAACCAGCGAACCACAAGCCCTCAGCGGGACCCAGCCCGGGTTCCCAGACACCGACAATACATAGCCACCGACTTGTAACATTACCATTGTACCCCCGGGGGGTTGGACTATAAAACCCCGGGAGCCCGCAATCGTAGCAGAGCAGGCAAGAGAGAAAGCAGAAGACACATACAAGAGAAAAGCAAGCCAGCATAGGACTAGCCACAAAACAGCAACACCGAAGAGAAGGAGCAGCCCAAGCCTTGGCCACCTTCCTTCCTCCTCCATACAGCTCGAGGAGCAACATTGTACTATCGATCATCCAACTACACTCGACAGGACTAGGGGTATTATCTCTCCGGAGAGCCCCGAACCTGGGTATGTCCGACGTCCCGCGCCTGGTCATGCCAACCTCGCCTCTGGAGTCCACCAACGCCCTCGAGCATCCTCCTCTCTTTAGCCATCCCTTGGCATCTGCCGTGCGCCCACCATGACAACCATCGTCTTCCCCTGAGTCCGGCGAAACTCCCTACCCTCTCAGCCCGTCATCGGAGCCTGTTCTGTTGGTTTCATTTTCACTATGGTTTGACACTGTGAAATGACATTTTTGCCCTTGCCCCTAATCAGCCCCTCCGAGAGAGAACTGTTTCTGGCAAATCTTTCTGCGAGCTTCTCGCACTTCTTCCCCGGTGATTTCTTCACCCCAGGCAAGCCACAACCACCATTTGCATGATAGCCATGCAGTAGCTTTGCCTTTCAACTTGAATCTTTAATAATTGTATGTTTGTTTTGCTACTGTTGTCGTTATTTCGGTTATGCTTATGGATCGGTGGTTACCGTCATGATATTCTTTCTTGCACTTTGTTATCATGAGCTACTTGTTAGTATTACTTTCATATTGCTATGCTAGATAGTAGTACATGTTGGGTTGGACATGTTCTTCGGTGCATGACTAACGTCGGTTATCGAGTACTGTTAATATGCATTGTTCCTTTGCTGCTAGTTGATTAAGTGTTTACTTAGTAATGTTGTTGATGAGTTCTTGCATGGTATTTATGGTTGATGCTAGTGGTCATGTTATGCTATGACTAGTGTGTACTTGTAATATTCATGCTCGTCATTATGCCATGCTTAGTTGGAGACGATTCATTGTTGATATGGTGGATAGTTATGTTGCAACCGTGCTTATGTTGATATAATGCTCATGCATTGTAATTGCATCATGTTATTTTATCATTGCTCAGCATATTGCATTCAAGTTTAACCGGATTAACTTGAACTTGAAAAACTGTTGGCTGAGTCATGGTGCCACCATATCGAACTGACCAGTGCAACCACGCTTACCTTTATGGGAAGGTCCTAACTGGGTCTATTGTCGTGCCTCTCGCCGGTGCCTCCAATGAGGGAAGGTTATCGGCGCGCGCTACCCTGATCAGGTAGGCGGACATAAGCCTTGTGTGCCCATTGTTGTTGTTATGGATCCGGGTCCTCGTTTGGGACCGTTTATGTTTGGCCACGACGGTGGTCGTTGGTGTCTTTGGTAGACACGGGGCCACCCAGGACTAGCCCAGTGGGGGGTGAGTCGGAGTGGCCGGGAGAGTGTCATGGCAGTAGATTGGTTTTCTCGGAACAGCATTGGTCCACCCGAATGGGAGTGCGAGGTCATGGGTTCCGTGGTGTGGGTACAATGTACTAACCTCTGCAGAGTGTATATTAAACCTATCGATAGCCGCGCCCGCGGATAGGGGCCCAGTTCATAGTCGGTCACACTATGAGTCAATAGTAATAATAATAATATGCTTAAGAACAACCCTGGTTCGATGATGAGATAAGTTGGTTGTGTGATCTATGAATGATCACCGTTTGGTTACGAGGTAACCCGTTGAACCAAGAGTGGTTCCGTTCGAGATCTTGAGATGATCACCGTGGTATCGAGGATACCGAGTTGTTGGATATTCATGATGTTGTGCGAGAATCATGGGTAAAGATCAAGCTCCTTGTGGTCATTTAATGATTACTACGGTATTTTTTATACCAAGCTTGATTTGATCCTGAGATGATCATGTGATGTCCGAGGTTGGTAAGTGCTGCATGTGATGGTTATGAGATAACCCGAGAAGAGTAAGTTGGTGCATGGTAGTGTCATCATGTTGGATGCTAGTATCGTCAGAATTATATGTTCATGCCATGTTCATATTGTTCTAGCTGTATCATGTCATGTTGTTCATGCCATGTCATCCTGAAGATCTCATGATAATTCTTGCTTAACCTGTAATTGACATGATGTTGTATGTCTTGAATGCTTCTGGTTATTGTGAGCTTGCAAGTACATTCAATGTACTGACCTGGCGTGTCATGCCAGTTTGCAGGTCATGTCGTGATTGCTTGATTGCTTGTCGTGGTTTCCGTTCATGCAAGCTAGGATAAGCGTTCCAGCTAGAGTCCCTGCGGAGTGGAGTTCACCACCGTCGTCGTTGTTATGTTGCTAGAAGTTTTTCCGCTGCTTCGAGTTGTTCCGCTGCTTGCATAGAGCAACTGAGGATGGCGTAGTGTCTCCGTGCTGATGTTATTCATTGTAATATCAGAGACCTTGTATTCATATTCGTGTAATAATAGAAAGCTGGTTTGTTCTATGCTAAGCAGTGCCGTATTCTCGAAGACTTCTCCTCGATCTCTAGGCTGGAATACGGGGCATTCCGGTTTCTCTAAGCCGGGGTGCCACAGCTCTTGGCATCAGAGGAGGTCTGGCTGTAGAACGCCCTAGTCAGCGCGAGCGGTAGAAACCTCGGTAGTTTAAAGTCCGGCTTGTTTATTGCTTTTGGTTGCTGCATTTCTTTGTTGCATAGCATGCATATAGCCTTAGTATTTGTTACTAATGGTTTATCTGGTGAGTGTAGCTGGCATCGGTTCGGATCCACTACAGCTCAGCCTTTGCATTTCTCCAGTTTTTCTCTTCTTGCTCGTTCTTCGGTGTTTGGTGTCATTTCTGTCCCACCAGAGTGATGCCAAGTGATCCTGACACCGTTTGCAAAACTGGTGCTCAAGTATCTCGCTGATATCCTCCTTTCAGCCCCGCCTACCGTTTCGGTGATGGACATGCTTCTATCCCGAATCGCTCTTCATTTTGTCATGTTGGCAATCCTTAATGATCTTAGTTATCAAGAAAGGGCAATGTCAGCAGCCTTAGTTTTCCACCGCTATCCTATTCCTTGGATGAGTATAGATCTTTTTCCGTCCGCTTGATAATAATGTGGTTGTGACCTTCGTGTCCCATTATAGGATTACCAAGTGTGTCCTCACCTCCGATCTAGTCCAGGTTGCTGCCAGGTTAAGCTAGCACTTCGTGTAGCGCTATTTACACCAATTCTTCCACACATTTATTCGTCCTCGTGCACACCATCACAGCATGCTAGATCATAGTACCGGAGATCCCGCGGGATTTGTGTGCTTAAGTAGGCATGCATATGTTGTGTGACTAGCAGTAATATGTGACATTGATTGTGTGTGAATTGATTTTTGTTGTGTGCTTTTGTTTAGTTCAGTTTTCTTTTGCTTCTTTCTTTTTGGGCCCCGGTGTTACATTATTTTTCCCCTATGAAGAGTTTCCCGTCAACCCACACCGGACTCGAAGAAGTAATAAGGAGTTCAAATATTTGGAAACTCAGCTAAACATAATGAACTCTCAGCCAGCAGCAGTAAAATGGGGAATATCTGATTTTGAGGCTGATAATCAATTTTGTATTAGTATGCACTCCTCATAATAGTACTGATAACTCAAGTCTACATCAGTACGAAATCCTCACAGCAGTAATGATCAAGTCAGCAACAAGACAAGTTGTACAAGATCAACGGTACATTTTCCGTCGAAGGTATGGATCATATCCAAATTTTGGCTCAGCAATACATGATGCTTGAAATATGTTATCATCCGAAATGGAGTCAGAATGTGATATGCTCAAGGAAGACCGTCAAACAAATTTCCTCATGCAAATAATCAGCCACCGAATATTATGGGCATGTGTGTAGATTTCAGTCTGCATATTAGTATGAAGCTTTGGATGTAATAAACTCAGTATTCTTCCACACGTTATCGGAAGAAATTTATGATGAAAGGCTCCTCAAATTTCCTCAGGATGATATGTGAACAATTTCCGGTTCAAGATACCCGATCTTTCTCAGCAAGATACCTCGATAAAAGCTTCTGACAGACGAAAATGAATTTTTCTCAGCAAGACAACCCGAGGAGAAGCTTCTCAAGTACGAAACTCAGGCTTCTGCAGCACAATAATCAGACCAAGCTTCGTGTGTAAGCTATAGAGCCTTCTTCTATGCGATACCTAGACAAAAGATTTGAGAAGAAGATAACAAGTCTTCCTCAGCAAGCTACTCGGATGGCTTCTCTCGTAAGCCATTCCGTCTACATCAGTATCATACTAATACACTGTCCTCAGAAGTTATATGATAAGCAGTACCGCTCAAGAATCAGACTCGCAACATTTTGTCGGAAGCACAAATCCCTCAGGGCATGAGTCTTCTTCAGAAAGCCAGTGTTTGGTTGCATATGATTCTTATATATGGTGAGCGTGTATCCCTAGTCATATTAATCACTCATATGAGATGCGGCAAGGATCCAGCGGATATACCTAAAGAAAGTGAGGATCCCACAACCTCACGAGTCAGGCAAAGGAAAAAAAGCAGAGACACATCCCATAAATCACAAGAATTGACAGGATCTGGGGATGACATCACAGAATCAACAGTCTTGACAATGGTCATCAAGGTCATTATTCTCGCACCGACAAGGAGATCTCATGATCTCTTGTATGGTTGGCCTCAACAATGAGCTCTGTACAGCTACAAGCCCCGAACATATGTCTTATGTGTGCAGACCCAGGTCAGAAAATAAGCAAAAGGAATAATGCCAACAATATTGCATTAATCACGTCCCTGGTCATACGAAGAATCAAGGACATTTGTGGCCAAGTTATTTCAGTAAGGTATCCTGACAAAGAAAATCATGACCGTTAAAGGGTGAGACTAACAGCAAAGGTATGATGATTTCTGCACAACCATCAAGGCCCGGATACCCAAATCAGTTGGAGGACGTAATTCCATATGATTCCCGAAGGCATACCCTCAGAGGCCTACTCTGCTCTACAAGGATTTCATATCCCGCTGACCCGCTTGAAATGGTTAGTGTGAAAAAACAAAATGGGTATACCAACAAAATGAGAAAGTCAAAATCTGAACAATCAGCTCAGACCCGGTATACTCACCAACGAAATCAACTACATGGTCAGTCTGTCAGGAAAAGCAATTGTCTGTCAGTCCCCTATCAGGCCAGTCTCAAGATGTAAATGTTTGAGGTATGACACAGCTATAACTCCATACCCCGCTATATTGCTCAAAAAAGGGCAATCTGTGGTACATATCTCATGCTCGAGCCAAAGGGAATCAATCAAAATAAATCGGTACCACCTATGAGCAGTCAGATCCCGTCAAAAGATGGCCATGATTAATTCTCAGCATTTATTGAAACCAGAAGGCCTGTATTTATTTTAAGCAACCCCATGACAGAAGTAAAAAAAAGGTTTTCATGACCAAAAGAAAATGTATGCTCAGATCCATTGGATATCACCACAGGTATGGAGAATCAATGTCTGTAAAAAAAAGAATTGGTATATGAGCAAAGACCCATCAGAATCTGGGAAAGGTGAAGCAAGCCACCCCAGAGCAAGGTAAGTTAATCATCTGAAATTTTTGAGGGAACAATAAATGAAGGAAAAAGGATACCCGAGCTGGAAACGGTGTCCTTAAGTCATACTTGTTCCCTGAGCAACCAAATCTCGAGGACGAGATTTTTTTAAGGGGGGAAGGTTTGTAACATCCTGGTTTTTGGCCCTTTTCTTTTTCTTTTAATTTAATTGGTTTTTGCTCTGTTTTTCTTTTTGGAGTGGTTCTGTGGCCTTGTCACCTGGGAAATCACCTTCATTTCCTCTCCCAAGTGACTCATGATTCTCAAAACCTTGCCAAGATCATGTCATTCCACTGCTTTACCAAACCCTAATTTATTTTTCTAGGGAAAATTCATTTTTCTATTAAAGGAATAACCCTATCTGCCCTAGGTTGTGAAGCAACCTATATTTCTATCCATCCAAAAAACCCAAATAATTCTTATAAATTTTTTGGGTCATATCTTCCTCAAATATGCCAAAATATTTCATTGGCCATATTTCTCACCATGCTCAATAAATTCATTTCCTATTCTGTCCTAAATGGCACATTGTGAAGCAAGTGCTATTTATCTTTTCCCATTTGACTCCAAACTTTTTGGACATCTTTTCCTGTCCAAATAATTGACTTGTGCCAAAATTCAACTTTATTTGCCTAGCCAAACTTCATAAGTGAGTTTTCAAAGTTCATGTCCGAGGGAAGCCTTTGTGAAGGAAGTGCTAGCTAGGGTTATCCAAATGAGTTGAAATTTTTTACACTCCATGAACTCATATTAGCACACGCCTCCAAATTTCATCCCCATCCAATCATCTATATGAGCACAGGACCAAATCTTTGATTCTGTTAATATTTTCAGGTTGTGAATCAAGTATAATTTATATTGCTTCAAAAATCCTGATAAATTACCAGATGGTTCTCCTACCCAAATAACTTCTCTCCACCAAATTTGGCACCATTTCACCTAGCCAATATTTCTATAGAATTCTTGCAAGATTCTGGTTAGTGAAGATAGCTGTGAAGGAAGTACCATTTTCGTGAATCCAATTGGTATGAAATTTTTACAGTATCTTACTATGACCAAATAATTAGGCCTTACCAAATTTCAGCTCAGGTTGATGCTTCATGTGAGTGCATCACCCAAATCTCATTTCCGGACCAGTTTATGTGGTTGTTAAGCAACTACATTAAATCTTGGTCTTAATCTTCTCAAAGTTACCAGGATGAAAGTCCTTCTTACCCTAAAACTCACACACAACTCCATTTGTCCCGATCACCTTCCTGTTGATCACCAGTGCTCATCCAAGTTTACTGCAGTAAACTTTAGAGGGTGATTACCATTCAACTAGAGCGAGTTTCACCGAACTACCACATCAGTTGCAACCTCCTCAGGAAGGACTAACCCCTAGACATCTTTTGGCATAGCTTGTGGCACTGTGTGCACTAGTGCACGCGGTGACCATCGTTTTGGCACGCACCGGCCGCGTCCAGAGCGTCTTCTTGCTCGGGCCCCTTCTCTGCTCGGCGTCTCAGCGAGCATGGGCCTGTCCAGCGGGTTACACACGTCATCGCCGTCCTCCTGGAGCCAGTTCCCCCTCCGTTAGCCCCTCCGTCAGTGTTCGTCGCCGCGCACCCACGGGCGCACTGTGGCCGACCGAGCACTAATGGCGCCATGGCCGTTTCCCCTCTGCGCCCTCGGACCCACCTGCACTGTGCACCACTGTGGCTCGTCCGCTCCACCTTAATCGCGATCCCGCGCCTCCCCGTGATCGCTGGCCGTCGCCAGAGCGTTGGCCGGATCCCCGCGGCGACACCCAAGCATACCTCCCTCGCCCGGCTATATATAGCCATCCTCGCGGCCTCCCGAGCACCTCATCAGCCTCGCCTCACTCCCAGCTCCCTCCCCGTCCACTCACCAGGGCTCCGGAGCCACCACACCTCGGCCATGGCCGCCGTGTCCACCCTCGGCCTCCTCCTAAATTCGCGGCCATGGAGCCCTAATCTTCCCCTAGCCACCACCATCGTCTTCCCCTGAGTCCGGCGAACCTCCCTGCCCTCTCAGCCCGTCGCCGGAGCCTCTGTTGTCGTCGTCCCCAAGCTTAGTCATCACCGGTGCCTCTCTGTTCCCCTTGCGGCGCCGTCCCTCCCGCACATCTCCGGCGTCTCCTTCCCATCAGAATGGATGCGGCGCTCCGCCCCTAAGCCGTCGGTGCCTGCGCCTTGGCCTGAGGTGGCCTGGGCCGGCCAGGCCATCGCCGGCATCGCGGCCCCGCTCCTGCCTCCTCTGTCTCGCTTGGGGCCGAGCGAGCGAGGTAGAAGATGAGTGCCAGCCTGGCCCCTGCCCCCCTGGGTCCCACCTGTAAGCCTCTAAGCCGACCGGTCCCGCTTTGCCACGCTGGATAAGTGGAGGCGTATTCCTCTGAGTACGTCATCCCAGCTGGAAAACGTACTCTCCTTCTGTTTCAGCTCAAAATGCGTTTCCCTGCTCTAAAGGCGTATTTCACTAAATGCGCTTTCTCTTTTTCAGCTCAGGGGCCTGTTTGTAGAGTTATTTTTATAGATTGGTCCCTGAACTTTGTCGGGCTATAACTTTTTGCTCAAGACTCCAAATGAGGTGATTCCAAAGCCCACGTCTTCGTTTCGTTGAGCCTGTTCTGTTGGTTTCATTTTCACTATGGTTTGACACTGTGAAATGACATTTTTGCCCTTGCCCCTAATCAGCCCCTTCGAGAGAGAACTGTTTCTGGCAAATCTTTCTGCGAGCTTCTCGCACTTCTTCCCCGGTGATTTCTTCACCCCAGGCAAGCCACAACCACCATTTGCATGATAGCCATGCAGTAGCTTTGCCTTTCAACTTGAATCTTTAATAATTGTATGTTTGTTTTGCTACTGTTGTCGTTATTTCGGTTATGCTTATGGATCGGTGGTTACCGTCATGATATGCTTTCTTGCACTTTGTTATCATGAGCTACTTGTTAGTATTACTTTCATATTGCTATGCTAGATAGTAGTACATGTTGGGTTGGACATGTTCTTCGGTGCATGACTAACGTCGGTTATCGAGTACTGTTAATATGCATTGTTCCTTTGCTGCTAGTTGATTAAGTGTTTACTCAGTAATGTTGTTGATGAGTTCTTGCATGGTATTTATGGTTGATGCTAGTGGTCATGTTATGCTATGACTAGTGTGTACTTGTAATATTCATGCTCGTCATTATGCCATGCTTAGTTGGAGACGATTCATTGTTGATATGGTGGATAGTTATGTTGCAACCGTGCTTATGTTGATATAATGCTCATGCATTGTAATTGCATCATGTTATTTTATCATTGCTCAGCATATTGCATTCAAGTTTAACCGGATTAAATTGAACTTGAACAACTGTTGGCTGAGTCATGGTGCCACCATATCGAACTGACCAGTGCAACCACGCTTACCTTTATGGGAAGGTCCTAAATGGGTCTATTGTCGTGCCTCTCACCGGTGCCTCCAACGAGGGAAGGTTATGGGCACGCGCTACCCTGATCAGGTAGGCGGATATAAGCCTTGTGTGCCCGTTGTTGTTGTTATGGATTCGGGTCCTCGTTTGGGACCGTTTATGTTTGTCCATGACGGTGTTCGTTGGTGTCTTTGGTAGATACGGAGCCACCCAGGACTAGCCCAGTGGGGAGTGAGTCGGAGTGGCCGGGAGAGTGTCATGGCAGTAGATCGGTTTTGTCGGAATGTCGTTGGTCCACCCGAATGGGAGTGCGAGGCCATGGGTACCATGGTGTGGGTACAATGTACTAACCTCTGTAGAGTGTATATTAAACCTATCGATAGTCGCGCCCGCGAATAAGCGCCCAGTTCGTAGTCGGTCACACTATGTGAGGGAGTCCTGGATTAGGGGGTCTCCGGACAGCCGGACTATATCCTTTGGCCGGACTGTTGGACTATGAAGATACAAGATTGAAGACTTCGTCCCATGTCCGGATGGAACTCTCCTTGGCGTGGAAGGCAAGCTTGGCAATACGGATATGTAGATCTCCTTCCTTGTAACCGACTCTGTGTAACCCTAGCTGTCGGTGTCAAAACCGGCGGATCTCGGGTAGGGGGTCCCGAACTGTGCGTCTAGGCCGGATGGTAATAGGAGGCAAGGGACACGAAGTTTTACCCAGGTTCGGGCCCTCTTGATGGAGGTAAAACCCTACGTCCTGCTTGATTAATATTGATGATATGGGTAGTACAAGAGTAGATCTACCACGAGATCGGAGAGGCTAAACCCTAGAAGCTAGCCTATGGTATGATTGTTGTTCTGTATGTTGTCCTACGGACTAAAACCCTCCGGTTTATATAGACACCAGAGAGGGTTAGGGTTACACAAAGTAGGTTACAATGGTAAGAGATCCACATATCCGTATCGCCAAGCTTGCCTTCCACGCCAAGGAAAGTCCCTCCTGGACACGGGACGAAGTCTTCAATCTTGTATCTTCATAGTCCAGGAGTCCGGCTGAAGGTATAGTCCGGCCATCCGGACACCCCCTAATCCAGGACTCCCTCAGTAGCCCCTGAACTAGGCTTCAATGACGACGAGTCCGACGCGCAGATTGTCTTCGGCATTGCAAGGCGGATTCCTCCTCCAAGTACTTCATAGAAGATTTTGAACACAAAGATAGTGTCTGGCTCTGCAAAATAAGTTTCCACATATTGCCATAGAGAGAATAATATTTACACAAATCTAATCTGCTGATGTATTCCGTAGTGTGACATCGCACCACGGCCAATCCTTTATTCGAATCGTTTTATTGTCCCACCTCAGCGTGTCATGCGAGGCGGTTTCCTTGGCACGTCTTGTTAAAGCAGAGATCGTGTCCCCTTATTCCGGGATTCTCATCAATACGGGTGTGGGTAACCCAACGGCCCCATTGATTATGGCGCTTGGAGATAAGTGAGTTTTACCAGGCTGGTGGGGACACATAGTTGCGTCCACCCATATAAGGGGATAAGGATCCACCTTTTCACCTACGCCTTCTTCCTCCTTTACCTATCCATTTTCGCGCACTCGAGCTCCAGCGCCCAAGTCCGCACTCCCCACCTCAACCTTCTCCAGCCATGTCCGGAGCGGGAGGCAAGTGGATGGTCTCCTCCGTCACGGAGGGACACATCAAAAACTGAGGAAGGCCGGATACTTGTCTAACGACATCGCATACCAGCTTCCCAAAGAGGGGCAGCTCGTCCCCGCCCCAAGGCCCCATGAGAGGGTAGTGTTCCTTCCCCACTTCCTCTGCGGACTGGGCTTTCCTATCCACCCATTTGTCCGGGGACTCATGTTCTACTACGGCCTGGATTTCCATGATCTGGCCCCGAACTTCATCCTCAACATCTCGGCGTTTATCGTCATGTGCGAGGCTTTCCTCCGCATCCGCCCCCATTTCGGCCTATGGCTCAAGACTTTCAATGTCAAGCCGAAGGTGGTGCGCGGAAACCAGGCGGAGTGCGGAGGCGCCATGGTGGGCAAGATGCCCAACGTCTTATGGCTCGAGGGCTCCTTTGTGGAGACCCTGAAGGGGTGGCAATCGGGGTGGTTTTACATCACCGAGTCACGCGACCCTGAGTGGGTCGCAGCCCCCGAGTTCCGGTCCAGACCCCCAACGCGGCTCACGTCCTGAAAAGAGACGGGCCTGTCATGGGGTAGCAAATGAGAGGTGACTGGACTGCAAACATGCATCCAAACCATGGTGAACAAGTAGCTCAAGCTTGTCAACGTATTCCAGGTTATGCTCATCCGTCGGATCCTCCCGTGTCAACAACGGGCCTTCAATCTGTGGGAGTTCAACCCGGCGCAGCACCGAATTCTGAGCAGGCTCTTCGACACGACGTACGAAGATGCCTGGAAGGTGCTTTTCAAGGGCGCCGAGGCTCCCGCATCCTCTACCGAGGATCACGGACTCAGCGCGCAGCATCACGCTAGCGCGGTAAGTTGTTTGTACCTTTTACAGGGTATTAGTTTTTCATAGTTTAACTCTATGCGGGATCTAAGCTCCCTTACCTTTGACAGGATTGGCAGGCGAAGTCCGGACAGATCGACTGTCCGGCTCCTTTGCCCGAAGACCCAGCCGATGCCCGCTTGGCGAAGCTGCTGGTTCCGGCACCCTATGTGGTGCCCGAGAAGAAGGCCACGAAGAAGGCTACGGGGACTCGAAAAAGTGCCCGGCGCCAGGAGGTGTCGGGTTCATCATCCGACGGCAACAAGGCGCATTCCTCCCATGAAGATGAGGAGGAGGAAGAAGAGACCTCTCCCCCTCTAGCGGGGGGAGAGAAGAAAAGGAAGGCCGCCCTTACTGGGGAGGCCGAAGGGTCCAAGAAGGGGAAAACCCTTCCTCCGGACTACTCCACCAACGCCGACGAAGGCGGAGAGGAGTGGCCGCTCAGGGCCAAGCCCCTGGCGAAATCGTAAGTATCCGGACACCAGAGTAATTCATAGTATTCCTTTATTGCACAGCTTTCCCTTATGTCGAATATGATTATGCAGCCCACCCAAAGACCGGCTCGACACGTCGTCGAGCGGTTCACTGGACTCGTCGGATGTGAATTCACTTCCGACGGCTACCTCCCCCCGCCCTACGGACGACGCCGAAGTGTTGTCCCAACAGGTTCCAAGCCAGGAGGAGGTGGTCCTGGAGGCGCCGCAAGGCAACCTCCCGGACTCCAGGAGTAAAGGGGATAAAACCCCCCAGGGCTCCAAGTCCGGCTCTAGGCCGGACACCGCTCCGGAACCTTCAAAGGTTCCAGAGTCCGGCGGGCGACCTCCTTCCAAGAGGAGCAAGCCCACCGTGCCGGTGACCCCCGTCCAACCGGAGGTGCCAGACAATCTGTTGGAGGTGCTCAAAGGCGCCTCCATCGACGAGGAGCACCGCACCATTATGAGTGCGGTGGTCCAGAAGGTTCAGTCCGCCAAGAGCGGACTGACTGAAGCTTGTTCTAGCCTTTTAACATGCTTTGAGGTAAGTGAAGAATGTGTAAATAATATTACCGCATAGACAGTAGCCTCTGATGCTCTGTTTGGCGTTCGGGAAGAAAAGCCGAATAGAGGATCAAATAAAATTCGCAGGAGTCTAACAAAAAGGAGTCAATATGCGTATGCAGGCTTCTCTGCTAGCGTCCGCCGCACTGACTGCGGAAGTGGACACGCTGAAGCAGAACCTTGAGCAGTCCGAGCAAGAGCTCGGGCGTGCCAAGAGGCAGCTCGAGGACAAGGAAGGTAAGAAATACCTTGTTTAAATATATATAAAAAAAGGTGCAATTGCAAAAAATGACAGGATTATCGTGGCTATTGTATGGGCCACGTCTGAGGTGGCGACCCTTAAGCAAGCGCTGTTCGAGGCTGAGAAGAGGGCGGCCACGGAGCGCACCGAGCGGGAGAAGTATGAGGCCCAGGTTGGCAGGGTGCGGCAAGAGCTCCAGCTCTCATGAAAAAACATGAGAGTTTGGAGCTTGACTCAAAGACGCGAGCGTCCGAGCTTGCGGTGGCTATTGAAAATGCCAAGTCTGCCAAGGCCGAATCCCAGAAGACCCTCCAGGAGTTGGATGCGGTGAAAAAGATAGCGGTGAGTAAGGCATTCTTTATGCAAAGCAAACACATAAACGTGAGTTACTTGTTACTTACCCGAATCCGGAGCTCTACAGGAGCATTCGCAGATCTTCCCCGTAGCGTGTTCGATGCCGCCGCATTCTATCGAGCCGAGGAGGGCAGCTCGACAGAGAAGGTGTTCTGGTCTCAGTATGCTGAGGCCGGACACCCCGTGCCCTTGAGCGACCAGCTGAAGCAACTGGTCGAGCTCCACAAGGCGGCCGAACAGGCCATGAAGGGCCTCATAGTTCGGCTGTGGCCTGGAGAGGCTCTGCCTAGGAGCTATTTCGGGTTGGTGCGGCGGCTGGTGGGGGCCTGTCCAAGGCTCGAAGTCATCAAGCGCTCCGTCTGCATTGAAGGTGCCCGTAGGGCCCTTGCCCGTGCTAAGGTGCACTGGGGCAAGCTGGATGCTGAGAAGCTTGTGAAGGATGGGCCACCGCCGGGGAAAGAGCATCGCAAGCCCGAGAATTATTATAAGGATGTTCTAAAGGGTGCCCGCCTTATGGCGGATGAATGTTCCAGGGATGTAATTTTTTTAGTAAAATTTGCTCGTTTTGTCATGTGCGCTAAAAACTTGTTCATATGTGCTAAGCAATGCTGTTCGAATTTAAAATATTACCTTCTGTGCAGCTGTTTATCAATTCTGAGAGATGGCGAGTCGTCGGCTTCTGCCCCCGTGCCGCTAGTGCTGGGGTGTTCGGGGATAAACCTGAGCGCTCTTTTTCCCATGTTTGGGTCCTTCGAGGGAGGCGCTCAGCACAACGAACAAGGCAATCGGACTATAATGCGTGAACACTCTCACTTAGCCATAGAATTCTATAATTTTAAATTTCGGCGAAGCCCCTGGTATTCGGAAGACCGAGTTCGGGGCGCTATCCACGCCTTGGCCGGACAGAGCCGACTCCTCGCTCTAAGCGGCATAAGTCTTTAGGGACTCGAAAAACCTCTCGAACAGCGACCAGCTCTTGCTTCATCATGACAGTCAGTTTTAGCTTTCTCTACTGAGGTGCTCGACCCAGCTCAACTGGGGCACAATCGTAGTAGTTCTCCTAGTGCTACCTTAGCCGACATAGCGGAACGTAAGGCACCAAAACATAGGAGCCGGGCAAACCCAACTATTGACCCAAGACATGATTCGGAGCCGATGCATATAATGCTATAAGTTCGGGGTGCCGCACTTGTTAAAGTGTTTGGACTTCTCACACCATATTGAGGGGTACTAAAGCCCCTGGCGTATTTTGGCCGTACCAAAGTGTACGGGTGCAACATGTCGTTAAGGAACATATATTTGTAAAAAAAAGAGTAATGCAAAAATAGACAAAAGCTATGCATTGTTTATTAAAAAGGGCTGCGATTAAAGCAGAACGATACAAATAATGCGATAAGCAAAAGGTTGGACTATTTAACATGTTCGTTCCAGGGGCAGGCTGCGGAATGGTATGCGAAACAGGTATATTGCTCGTGATAGAGACCACCTGGGAGTTCCGTAATGCGGCATGGCTTGTCTGCTTCCCTGGTTCTTGCATCGTTTGTGCGGCAATTGAACTGCCGAACAGGCCTTCCAAAGAATGGAGTCGTGAAAGTAAGAGAAAATTAAAAAATCGGCAGCCCCTGGTGCGGTTTAAGCCGTGTTTCGGGCATGCCGTGATGGTGCCCCTCCCCCTGTACCCATGGTATTTCTAGAGCGTAGTTATGTACGCGAAGCACTGGTGTCGCATTTTGGCGAGGGCTGGGGTTGGGGCCGCATTGCTACGCCTGCTCGGAACGTGCCAGGCGGTATTGTTGTAGGTTACTCCGGGCGCGCTTGACGGTGTTCGGTCGTTTAATGGCCGGCCTGGAGAACTGCGTGGAGAGGCTGCTTTGTACTTCCGCTGCAAGGGCCGCCGTGTGCTCCTCCGTTCAGAGGGAGCGTTCGGTGTTTACATTGACCGTAATTACTCCTCGAGGGCCTGGCATCTTGAGCTTAAGGTATGCGTAGTGCGGTACCGCATTGAACTTGGCGAATGCGGTTCGCCCGAGCAGTGCGTGATAGCCACTGCGGAATGGGACTATGTCGAAGATTAACTCCTCGCTTCGGAAATTATCCGGAGATCCGAAGACCACTTCAAGTGTGACTGAGCCTGTACAGTTGGCCTCTACACCTGGTATTACGCCTTTAAAGGTCGTTTTGGTGGGCTTAATCCTCGAGGGATCTATGCCCATTTTCCGCACTGTATCCTGGTAAAGCAGGTTCAGGCTGCTGCCGCCGTCCATAAGGACTCTAGTGAGATGAAATCCGTCAATAATTGGGTCTAGAACCAATGCGGCGAATCCGCCATGACGGGTGCTAGTGGGATGGTCCCTTCGATCAAAGGTGATCGGGCAGTAGGACCATGGGTTGAACTTTGGGGAGACTGGCTCTACTGCGTATACGTCCCTTAACGCGTGCTTCCACTCCCTCTTGGGGATGTGGGTTGAATATATCATGTTCACCGTCCGCACTTGTGGGGGAAAACCCTTCTATCCACTGTTGTTCGGCGGCCGGGGCTCTTCGTCGTCATCGCTATGCAGCCCCTTGTCTTTATTTTCCGCATTTAACTTGCCTGCCTGCTTGAACACCCAACAATCCCTGTTGGTGTGATTGGCCGGCTTTTCGGGGGTGCCATGTATCTAGCACAAGCGGTCGAGTATTTGGTCCAAACTGGACGGGCCCCTAGGATTTATTTTGAATGGCTTTTTCCGCTGACCGGATTTATAGCCTCTGAATCCGGCATTAACTGTCGTATCCTCAGCATTGTCGCCATTAATGCGGCGCTTCTGCTTGTTGCAACGCGACCTGCCACTACTGTCCCTAGTATCCGAATTACCAGGGTTCTTGGTCATATTGTTGCTACGAGCAAACCAGCTGTCTTCTCCTGCGCAAAAGCGGGTCATGAGTGTCGTGAGTGCTGCCATAGATTTTGGCTTTTCCTGTCCAAGGTGCCGGGCAAGCCACTCGTCACGGATATTGTGCTTGAATGCTGCTAGGGCCTCTGCGTCCAGACAGTCCAGTATTTGATTTTTCTTTGTTAGGAACCGTGTCCAGAATTGCCTGGCCGATTCCTCTGGCTGCTGAATTACATGGCTTAGGTCATCGGCGTCTGGTGGTCGCACATAAGTGCCCTGGAAATTGTCAAGGAATGCGGCTTCCAGGTCCTCCCAACAACTGATTGATCTTGCTGGCAAGTTGTTAAGCCAATGCCGAGCTGGTCCTTTAAGCTTGAGTGGGAGGTATTTGATGGCGTGGAGATCATCGCCGCGGGCCATGTGGATATGAAGGAGATAATCCTCGATCCATACCACAGGATCTATTGTGCCATCATATGATTCGATGTTTATGGGTTTGAAACCCTCGGGAATTTGATGATCCATTACTTCGTCTGTGAAGCATAGTGGGTGTGTGGCGCCTCTGTACTGGGCTATATCACGACGTAGCTCCAATGAGCTTTTGTCTACTGTGTTCGGCCCTACCGGATTTGTGTCCGGCGTGACGGTTATCGTCTCGAGTCGTGGGGCGCCCACGCGATCCGTAGATCGATCTTGTTTGCCTTGCCTTGTCCTCCAACATATCTTGCAGGTCTGGCGCATTTTCCCGTGCCTTGGTACGGGGTGCGGCTTGAGTGGAGGGCCGAGAGGCCTCTCTGTCGTGGCCACGAGGTGGCCGGTCGGCCGTATCAAGTGCTGGTGATGTAGGTTTAAGTGCTTCCTCCTCTAATCGGGGTAGCAACCTGCGCTTTGGGTAGCTCTTGGAGGGGCGTTCGAGTTTATGCTCTTTGGTCGCAAGGACTTCAGTCCATCTGTCAACTAGCAAATCTTGATCAGCTCTAAGTTGTTGCTATTTTTTCTTGAGGATTCTTGCCGTGGCCATAAGCCTGCGTTGAAAACGCTCTTGCTCGACGGGATCCTCTGGCACGACGAATTCATCGTCGTCGAGGCTTGCCTCGTCTTCGGAGGGAGGCATATAATTATCGTCCTCGACCTCTCTGTCTGCCGCTCTCTCATGAGGGCTGGCTTCTCCATCCTCCTGTGCTGAATCTTGTTGGAGGGGGTTTTCTTCGGCACTCTCCGGAGTATTATTATCTCCCATGCTGGAATCACCGTATTTGCTTTGGTGGGATTTTGAGCAGCGCCGCTGACGCCGGCGCTTAGGCTGTTTCTTGGAGGGGTCATCCTTCGCTATTCCATCACCATCTCCTTCTTTTGGGGTGTCCACCATGTATATGTCATATGACGAGGTGGCTTTCCAGGGCCCAATAGGAGCTGGTTCTTCATCGTCTCCTGCATCAGCGTCCATACCGTCGATGTCTTCGGAGTCGAAGTTGAGCATGTCGGTTAAATCGTCGACAGTGGCTACAAAGTGGGTGGTGGGTGGGCTTTGAATTTCTTCATCGTCCATATCCCAACCTTGCTGACCGTAGTCCGGCCAGGGCTCTCCTGATAAAGAGAGAGACTTTAGTGTCTTTAGAATATCGCCGAAAGGCGAGTGCTGAAAGATGTCCGCGGCAGTAAACTCCATGATCGGCGCCCAATCGGATTCGATCGGCAGGGGCGCGGAGGGTTCGGAGTCCGGAGAGGAGTCCGGCTCCTTGGAGTCACGAGTCTCGCGGAGTGCGGGGCTGGTGTTCGGCTCGATCGCCGTTGGGATCGCAGCCCCCGAGGCGGCGTCCAACCTCCCATCCTCGATCAGCGCAGTTGGCTTCGAATTGAGGGTCGAAGCCGATGCGGGTGCGCCCTCCAGGGCACTGTTCGGCGGCAGAGCTAGATCATACTCGTCATGACAGTGCAGCACGCTCGGCAGTGGCTCGAATCCGTCAAGGATCAAGTCCTCGCGGATGTCAGCCGTGTAGTTTAAACTTCCAAATCTGACCTGAAGGCCAGGGGCATAGCTTTCGATCTACTCCAGGTGGCCAAGTGAATTGGCCCGCAGTGCGAAGCCGCCGAAGACGAAGATCTGTTCGGGAAGGAAGGTCTCACCCTGGACTGCATCGCTATTGATGATCGTAGGAGCCATCAAGCCTAACGGCGACGACACAGAGGAACTCTCAATGAAAGCACCAATGTCGGTGTCAAAACCGGTGGATCTCGGGTAGGGGGTCCCGAACTGTGCGTCTAGGCCGGATGGTAACAGGAGGCAAGGGACACGAAGTTTTACCCAGGTTCGGTCCCTCTTGATGGAGGTAAAACCCTACGTCCTGCTTGATTAATATTGATGATATGGGTAGTACAAGAGTAGATCTACCACGAGATCGAAGAGGCTAGACCCTAGAAGCTAGCCTATGGTATGATTGTTGTTCTGTATGTTGTCCTACGGACTAAAACCCTTCGGTTTATATAGACACCGGAGAGGGTTAGGGTTACACAAAGTCGGTTACAATGGTAAGAGATCCACATATCCGTATCGCCGAGCTTGCCTTCCACGCCAAGGAAAATCCCTCCCGGACACGGGACAAAGTCTTCAATCTTGTATCTTCATAGTCCAGGAGTCCGGCTGAAGGTATAGTCCGGCCATCCGGACACCCCCTAATCCAGGACTCCCTCACTAGCCCCCTCCGGTGTCTATATAAACCGGAGGGTTTAGTCTGTAGGAGAACAACAATCATACCATAGGCTAGCTTCTAGGGTTTAGCCTCTATGATCTCGTGGTAGATCAACTCTTGTAATACTCATATCATCAAGATCAATCAAGCAGGAAGTAGGGTATTACCTCCATCGAGAGGGCCCGAACCTTGGTAAACATCGTGTCCCCCGCCTCCTGTTACCATCCGCCTTAGACGCACAGTTCGGGACCCCTACCCAAGATCCGCCGGTTTTGACACCGACATTGGTGCTTTCATTGAGAGTTCCACTGTGCCGTCACCATAAGGCTTGATGGCTCCTTCGATCATCGGTAACGATGCAGTCCAGGGTGAGGTTTTCCCCCCAGACATATCTTCGTATTCGGCGGCTTCGCACTGCGGGCCAACTCGCTTGGCCATCTGGAGCAGATCGAGAGCTACGGCCCTGGCCATCAGGTTAGGTTCGGAAACTTAAACTACACTGTCGACATCCACGGAGACTTGATCTTCGACGGATTTGAGCCCATGTCAGGTGCACTGCACAATCACGGCGAGCATGACGTAACTCTGCCGTCGGACAGTGTTCGGGAGATCACACCTGCAACTACTCCGGCCCTCAATCCGGAGCAAATTGCGCCATCCGAGGACGGGGGGATAGACCCCACCATGGAGGCTGCACTCTCAGTGGCGATGGAGCCGGATACTGACTTCACCCCTCACGAGGGCCGTGTTGCCGAACCACTGGATTCGTCTCCGGCCACGGACTCCGAGCTGCCTGCATCCGTGCCTATCGAATCCAATTGGGCGCCGATCATGGAGTTCACCTCCGCGGATATCTTTCAGCACTCACCTTTCAGCGATGTGCTAAATTCATTAAGGTCTCTCTCCTTGTCAGGAGATCCTTGGCTGAACTATGTCCGGCTAGAAGGGGATGCGGACGACGAAGAAATTCGATGCCCACCCACCACCCACTTAGTAGCCTCTGTCGACGATTTAACCGACATGCTCGATTTCGACTCCGAAGACATCGTCGGCATGGACGACGATGTAGGAGAGGAACAGGAACTAGTGCCCACAGGGCGCTGGACAGCCACTTCACCACATGACATATACATGGTGGATACACCCAAAGAAAATAATGATGAAGAATGGTAGGATACAGCGAAGAATAGCTCCCTCGAGAAGCAAGCAAAGCGTCGGCATAGGCGCCGCTCAAAATCCCGCCTCGGCAAAAACAATGATAACAACGCAAGAGAAAATAACACTCCAGTCGATTCCAGAGGAAATGACGACCACATTGACCCAGTGGCAGAGCATGATGAAACTGCAAACGGCGAACATAGTACGGATCCGATGTCCGAACACGGCGACGCCGAGGATAAACCTCATCAACCCCCCTCTGGAGAGGAAATCAGTCGGGACGAAGATGCACAACCTCCGCAGAATGCTTATTGCCACAGCGAGGAGTCTGAAGAAGCAGAAGCAAAGGCTTAAGGCCGCACAAAATACGCTCAACAACAGGTGGAACAAAGTGCTCGACAATGAAGAAAAGTATGGTGGAAGTTACCACACAAAGAGCTATCCAAAGCGCAAGCTATTACCATGAGGCCGTAGAGCCCACACAGCCAAAAAATAAAACGGCCAACCGGCCGGATCAACCACCTTGTGGCCGCGATAGAGCGGCTAACAAGGCCACACATAAATCAACACACGATCTACGTGAGGACTTGCGCCAAAAATCCAGTATGACCAGATCCATCTATGGATCTAGGAAGCGCGCTCCGGCACAAAATCAAAACCGAATACTACAACCGTCCGAACGCCATGATACATCCAAATACAGGGGTGCCGCACACCCCCTATGTTTCACCGATGAGGTGTTGGACCACGAATTTCCAGAAGGATTCAAACCAGTGAACATAGAGGCGTACGACGGGACCACAGACCCTGGGGTCTGGATTGGGGACTTTATCCTCCATATCCATATGGCTCGCGGAGACGATCTCCACGCCATCAAGTACTTGCCCCTCAAGCTTAAAGGACCAGCTCGGCACTGGCTGAAAAGCCTCCCCAAAAACTCAATTGGAAGTTGGGAGGAGCTCGAGGATGCTTTTCTGGCTAATTTTCAAGGGACCTATGTCCGACCTCCAGATGCAGACGATTTAAGTCATATAATTCAATAGCTTAGAGAGTCAGCCCGAAAGCTTTGGAACACGTTTCTTACTAACAAGAACCAAATCGTCGACTGCCCGGACGCCGAAGCCTTAGCAGCTTTCAAGAACAGCGTCCGAGACGAATGGCTCGCCAGTGATAACCCACAAGTATAGGGGATCAATTGTAGCCTCTTTCGATAAGTAAGAGTGTCGAACCCAACGAGGAGCTAAAGGTAGAACAAATATTCCCTCAAGTTCTATCGACCACCGATACAACTCTACGCACACTTGACGTTCGCTTTACCGGAAACAAGTATGAAACTAGAAGTACTTTGTAGGTGTTGTTGGATAGGTATGCAAGATAATAAAGAGCAAGTAAATATAAAGTAGGGGCTGTTTAGATGAAGACACAACTAAATTAGTTTTAGTAAAGAGCTTTTGTCAACAAGAAGGTTATTTGTCCCTAGGCAATCGATAACTAGACCGGTAATCATTATTGCAATTTTATTTGAGGGAGAGGCATAAGCTAACAGCACACACGAGAATATTCACCCCACGCTATTGCTCCCCGACAACGGCGCCAGAAAAAGGTCTTGATAACCCACAAGTATAGGGGATCAATTTTAGCCTCTTTCGATAAGTAAGAGTGTCGAACCCAACGAGGAGCTAAAGGTAGAACAAATATTCCCTCAAGTTCTATCGACCACCGATACAACTCTACGCACACTTGACATTCGCTTTACCGGAAACAAGTATGAAACTAGAAGTACTTTGTAGGTGTTGTTGGATAGGTATGCAAGATAATAAAGAGCAAGTAAATATAAAGTAGGGGCTGTTTAGATGAAGACACAACTAAATTAGTTTTAGTAAAGAGCTTTTGTCAACAAGAAGGTTATTTGTCCCTAGGCAATCGATAACTAGACCGGTAATCATTATTGCAATTTTATTTGAGGGAGAGGCATAAGCTAACATACTTTCTCTACTTGGATCATATGCACTTATGATTGGAACTCTAGCAAGCATCCGCAACTACTAAAGATTCATTAAGGTAAAACCCAACCATAGCATTAAAGTATCAAGTCCCCTTTATCCCATACGCAAACAACCTACTTACTCAGGTCTGTGCTTCTGTCACTCACGCCACCCACCATAAGCAAATCATAAGCATATTGCAAACCCTACAGCGGGGATCCCTCACGCTTGCGCGACACGGAGAGCACCATAGGACAGCACCAATAATAAAACATACAACTCAAACCAATCACGATCATCAAATAGCCATTAGGACAAAACAGATCTACTCAAACATCATAGGATAGCCATACATCATTGGGAAATAATATATAGCGTTGAGCACCATGTTTAAGTAGAGATTACAGCGGGTAAGAGAGAGGTTACACCGCTGCATAGAGGGGGGAAGAGTTGGTGATGATGGCGGTGAAGTTGTTGGTGAAGATGGCGGTGATGGTGATGGCCCCGGCAGTGCTCCGGTGCCACCGGAAGCAAGGGGGAGAGGGCCCCCTTCTTCTTCTTCTTCTTCCTTGACCTCCTCCCTAGATGGGAGAAGGGTTTCCCCTCTGGTCCTTGGCTCCCATGGCGTGGGAGGGGCGAGAGCCCCTCCGAGATTGGATATATCTCTGTTTCTCTCTCTGTTTCTGCGTTCTCTTCTGGCTCTGTTTCACCGTTTCGTGTATATATGGAGATCCGTAACTCCGATTGGCCTGAAACCTTCGCCGTGATTTTTTTTCTGAAAATTAGCTTTCTTGCGGCAAAATAAGAGCGTCAACCGCCTTACGGGTGGCTCACGAGGGTAGGGGGCGCGCCTAGGGGGGTCAGGCGCACCCCCCTACCTTGTGACCACCTCAAGCACCGTCTCCCGTGGATTTTTCTTCCGGAATTTTCCAAATATTCCAAAAATAAGCTCCGTCTATTTTTATCCCGTTTGGATTCCGTTTGGTATGGATATTCTGTGAAACATAAAACATGCAACAAACAGGAACTGGCACTGGGCACTGGATTAATATGTTAGTCCCAAAAATAATATAAAAAGTTGCCAAAAAGTATATGAAAGTTGAATAATATTGGCATGGAACAATCAAAAATTATAGATACGACGAAGACGTATCAGCATCCCCAAGCTTAATTCCTGCTCGTCCTCGAGTAGGTAAATGATAAAAAATATAATTTTTGATGTGGAATGCTACCTAGCATAATCTTGATCATATGTCTAATCATGGCATGAATATTAAGACACGAGTGATTCAAAGAAATAGTCTATCCTTTGACATAAAAATAATAATACTTCAAGCATACCAACCAAGCAATTATGTCTTATTGAAATAACATAGCCAAAGAAAGCTCATCCCTACAAAATAGTGTCCCGCGTTGCACTGCGAGACTAATGCTGGAAAAGCACAAATAGTTTAAAAGTGCCAAAAAGCTTGGAAAACCAAGAAACGTCAGTAAAAACATGACGTCCGAACAAGATCAAGTGTTCGGTGCCAATCCGAAAATTGGTCTTAGAAAAAAGAAGTGCTTCTGTCGTCCTTTAACATGACACATCCTATCTCAAGACTTTGAGCGGGTCAGCCTACGGCTTCAACCTCCTATCCCGAGGGCGGAGTACTTCTCATTAGGCCAGTTTAGCAAACTAAACTCTAACGGCTTTGAGAGAGAAATTAGGCTCCCCGGCTAGTGACCGCACACTCGCGTCGAAAAAAGGAGTGATAAATAATAATAATAGAACTTTGCAACGACTGAGAAGAAGAACACTTATTATAAAACAGCTCAAATAAACTTAAGAGCCCCCAAGTGACTTGGGTAGGAGAATGATTGCATGTACCGAAGTACTTATATCATATCTATGTTCAACCGAACTTTAAACGCGTCTTAACCGACCGTCGGCTTCTCCCTCTTCGGTTAAGGACCGAAAAGTGTTATGTACTCCATCGGTCGAGAATATCGACGGTGTTTCCAATAACCAGGCAATCAGGCCATAAGGCTGTAACAGACAAAGCGCGCTCAGGGAACTTATGCTATATTACTGCGAAGAGTAAGAAGCATCTTCGAAGAAAATAGTACCCCCACCGATACCTTTCTTCGGTGCTCATTGTTATTATGAGACTTGTGCAATAGATTTTTTGTACTCATGAGTTCCGTTGTGTGCCGACCATCATTGAATAACTATAAGAGCGCTAGCTTTGGCTTCACCCAGTCTGAGGTCCGGCTTGGGTGATCCGATCGTGACAATCACAGAGGTGCTCCCTTTACTCCCTAGCCGAACAATCGGGAACGTAGGGGTAAACACAGGAGCGAGGCAACCCAGCTTGCAAATCGCTTAAGTCAATGTGGTGCATATTGTGGCGTAATACACGAACAAGGAACGAAGCCGTACAACGGTACAAGTATAATCATATGCAACAGGAAAAGCTTCATAAAGGAAGCCCCCAAGTAAACGGGGTATTTGAATTTATGCGTCACAAACAAAGTTTGGACAAGGAAATTTTTTACAAGCAACTCTTTTTTCCAAAAAAGTATAATGCTTGGTTGAACCGAGCACAAGTTAGAAATTAAAGCTTTGAGCATGAAAGCGACTTAGCTGGTTAATGTGTTCGGTATTGATGACGCGGTCCGAGCTTGATGCGGGGCAAGGTTCCATCCCCCAAGCTGGTCCCGAGGTGGCGGAGCGGAGAGCTCGACACGCCGAAGTGGTGACATAGCACGGTCAATGCAGACCGGCAGAGTGACGCCGAAGTCCCCGGATCATTTTCCTGTGCACAAAAAATAGTGCAAACCGGAGATAATGGTAATAATGATAATTAAAAAAAATGTTGCATAATAAATAATTTATGCATAGTGAGGAATAGAAGAAATATGGCCTGGCGCCGAAGTCAATGTCGATGCAGGGCGTCGGCGTGATGCGGTAAAGGCGTGGCAAAGCCTGAATTCACAAGTCGGTCCGAGTTCCGGATGCAGCGTTCGCCGGACTATGTACGGAGACTGATCGAACCACCATGCGACCGTCGTTAATGCGGTCACCATTTGATAGACCTGTGTACATATCATGGAAAAACCAGAGTAATAATTCCTTGGGAAAAATGAACCCAAACAAGCAAAAAATACTGGGATTAATAGCACCTGGTTTATTTGTTGTAGCAATCCGAAGGAAGGCGATTCCCAAAATTGGGACTCGCTCCGCACACCCATTGCCTGATGGGCGATAAAATGACGGCATGGCAATGCTGGTAAAGGTTGACTCGCCGAGGCAAAGCCCTCGGCCCAGCTAACGTGACGAAACTGGTCGGCTAGTGACGCCGAAGTGTCCGGAGTAGGTTGATGAAGAGATGGCGAAGCCCCCGGTCCAGCCGAGATGTCGAAGCCTCGATGTCAGCCGATGAGTCGAAGTAGGTCGGCGTGATGGACACCAGCTTGAAGAAGCAATAGTGCGGCCCTGTCGATGCAGGTCGTGACGTGGTCGATGCCGGCTTGATGAAGCGACCGTGCGGCGATGCCGGTATGCCCGCTCCGTGTAATCCGTGGGGCGGCGATGTTGGTGATGATTTATCCTTCGTGATGCCGGACTCTTGTTCGGCTTGCCAAAATGATGAAACGAAGAAGTTGAGCTCGGCTCAACAAAGTGACGCCGTGTCTAGCGCAGGTCGGCAGCCGTGGAGTAATATTGCCGGACTGGTTTGACACCAGCATGATGTTGAAGATCATGTTCAAAAGATCTTAAAGTTAGTGGGATGTGTTCGGGAACAAAACACAATACCCCATACAAAACTTCCTTCAAAAGGGATGTCCGAAATCCCGTTCATAAAAAAGATGAACTCGGGTCGGATTCGTTTTCACGCAGAAAACAGATCCGAAAAGTGATGCATTAATCGGAAGGTTCCCGGAGTTTGGACGGTCGGATCGAGCCGAAATTTTGAGAGGTGGTAGATATAGGAATTCCGCAGCCGATCAACAGTTGGATCTTCCAAAGGACGTCCGATCTAGAAGCTGGACACCACGCCCTAAACTCATCCAAATTCCCGTCCAGATATGACAGGGCTCTGGTATATCGTGGATTGCCAGAGATTCCTCCATCGGAACTCGACGAAATTTTCCAGGGTTGTTGTAGACTCAATTCCGCACAATTCCACCAAAGCGATCGTCAAAGCGATACTCGAGGAGATGGTGGTGGCAGATACGAGTTCGCTGTCCAGAAAAACAGCACGGTCGCTTGAGGGCAATGTTGACGTTGAGCCCCCGAGCTCCATAGATGATTCCTCTGTGATCTTGATAGAGATCGGAGTTGATGTTTGATGAAGGCCCTCGTCCGGACATGGTGATCCGAACACGGGGCGCAATTCTTGGTCGAACCAAGGTGACCAGTCGAGCTGGTGACGAAGATGCCGAAGTCGCAGTTGATCTGCAGGCGAGCCATCGATCCTTTTGTCGATCACACAGCGGAACTCTCAATGAAAGCACCAGTGTCGGTGTCAAAACCGGCGGATCTCGGGTAGGGGGTCCCGAACTGTGCGTCTAGGCCGGATGGTAACAGGAGGCAGGGAACACGATGTTTTTACCCAGGTTCGGGCCCTCTTGATGGAGGTAAAACCCTACGTCCTGCTTGATTAATATTGATGATATGGGTATTACAAGAGTAGATCTACCGCGAGATCAAGGAGGCTAAACCCTAGAAGCTAGCCTATGGTATGATTGTTGTGTATGGAGTTGATCTATCGACTAGCCTGGCCTCGGTTTATATAATGCACCAGAGGCCTAGGATAACAAGAGTCCTAGCCGAATACGCCGGTGGGGAGAAGTCCTTGTCTTGATCACCAAGTCTTGTGGAATCTTCCTTGTATGCGGTAGCCGTCCGAACTGGCCCATGAGTATACGGGCACGGGGGTCCTCGGCCCAATCTAATAGATCGGGAGATGACGTGGTGAGTACCCCCTAGTCCAGGACACCGTCACTCGTCCCCGACCGCCACTCATAAGGAAGACAATCAATAAATAAATCATGCTCCGACTTCGTTACATAACGGTTCACCATACATGCATGCTACGGGAATCACAAACCTCAACACAATTATTTCTACAATCCACAACTACCCACTAGCATGACTCTAATATCACCATCTTTATATCGCAAAACTATTGCAAGGAATCAAACATATCATATTCAGTAATCTACAAGTTTTATGTAGGATTTTATGACTAACCATGTGAATGACCAATTCCTGTCATCTCTCCAAATAGATATAAGTGAAGCAAGAGAGTTTAATTCTTTCTACAAAAGATATGCCCGTACTCTAACAAATATAAGTGAAGCAAAAGAGCATTCTACAAATAGCGGTTGTCTATGTAAAGAGAAACAGGCAATCCAAACTTCAAATGATATAAGTGAAGTACATGAAGCATTCTATAAAGCCATACTCAAAAGATATAAGTGAAGTGCAAAGAGCATTCTATAAATCAACCAAGGACTATCTCATACCAGCATGGTTCATAAAAGAAAAATAAAAACCTAAATGCAAAAGACGCTCCAAGACTTGCACATATCGCATGAACGTAACGAATCCGAAAACATACCGATACTTGTTGAAGAAAGAGGGGATGCCTCCCCAGCATCCCCAAGCTTAGACGCTTGAGTCTCCTTGAATATTTACTTGGGGTGCCTCGGGCATCCCCAAGCTTGAGCTCTTGCCTCTCTTCCTTCTTCTCACATCAAGACCTTCTCGATCATCGAACACTTCATCCACACAAAACTTCAATAGAAAACTCGGTAAGATCCGTTAGTATAATAAAGAAAATCACTACTCTAAGTACTGTTGAAAACCAATTTATATTTTGTTTTTTCATTGTTTCTACTGTAATATAACTTTTCCATGGCTTAATCCACTCATATGAATCGATAGTTTCATCAAAACAAGCAAACTATGCATCAAAAACAGAATCTATCTAAAACAGAACAGTCTGTAATAATCTGAACATTCACCATACTTCTGATACTTGAAACATTATACCAAAATTAGGAAAAATAAAAAATTTGTATATAAAGACATTGCAAAAAGAATCAAAACCATTTGACGTTCCAGCTAAAAATGTAAAATCGCACACTACAGCCAAAGTTTCTGTCCTGCAACGTACAAACCATCAAGCAAATGTAAACATCCTAAAGGCAAACCTTGGCACATTATTTTTATAATACAATGGAATTGTACAAGGGGATAATTATTTTTATTGAGAAGTTTTTGTAATCAAGATTCACAAAATTTCTGTGAGCATGAACAAAGTTCAAGGCTAGCTCCCACTTCTACAATGCTTGTCTGTCTCACTTTCGCTTTCCTTTTTGAAAAAGTTTTGGGTTCCCCTCTTTATTTTTTGTTATTTTTAAACTATATAAAAGCACTCAACAGAAATAAATAACTCTCTAAAACTTTCGGGTTGTCTCCCTGGCAGCGCTTTCTTTAAAGCCATTAAGCTAGGCATACAGTGCTCAAGTAATGGATCCACCCGGATCCCAATGTATATCAAAGCCAATTTTAATTAACAATGATTTGTAATTTAGTGGTGAGCACAAGGTAACATATATCATGTAATGACGAAGTCTAACTCTCTTCCTATGCATCGGCATGTCATAAAAGAACAATTCATGCACATATAGTAAAGGCCAATGCATAGTATAAACAGTTTCTTGCAATTCTATCATATTGGAAACAAAGAGAGGTGGAGATATAGTTCCTCTCTCATAATAATTGCAAGTAGGAGTAGCGAGCACATGCATATTATATTCATCAAAATCATCATGTGTAGTAGTAAAAGGCAACCCATCAATATAATCTTTAATAAGTGCAAACTTCTCCGATATAGTGTAGTTGGGAGAATTCAAAAAGATAATAGGACTATCGTGTGTGGGTGCAATAGCAACAATTTCATGTTTAACATAAGGAACTATAGCAAGTTCATCTTCATAAGCATAATTCATATTGGCATCTTGGCCACAAGCATAGCAAGCATCATCAAAAAGGGATATTTCAAAAGAATCAACGGGATCATAACAATCATCATAGCAATCATCCTTCGGTAAGCACGAAGGGGAATTAAACAATGTATGAGTTGAAGAGTTACTCTCATTAGAAGGTGGGCACGGGTAGCTAATCCGCTCTTCCTCCTTTTTTTCTTCGCTCTCTTCCTCATCTTTTTCATCCAATGAGCTCACAGTTTCATCAACTTCTTCCATAGATTCCTGCAAAATATTAGTCTCTTCTTGGATAGTGGAGACTTTCTCAATAAGCGCATTAATTTCATAATTGTATTCATAATTCTCATAACAATATTTTAGGATAGCTAAATTTTTAGGTCTATAAACAACATCATCAAAATCTTCAAACTCTTTAAACATAGATTCAATTTCATAAGCACCCATAAAAGCAACAAATTCTTCTATTTGTTCCACACCATAGTAATCATATATACCATTAGCATAATAAGCTAAGGTTTTATTATCATTAAATTTGCATAAAAAGGGAAGGTGTGGAGCCTTCATCCTAGAGCAACAAGTATAATCATAACTCAAGCATACTTGCCGAGCATACCACTTCAATATGTGAATTTGATCCCATAATAGTTTCCCTTTTTCTGTCAAGCGGTAATCCCTAAAGTATTCACGTTGATCCAACGTTACTCCCATTACATAATTGAATGGGGTTTTCTCAGGATTATTAAAGTAGTACATAATATTTTTCACATAACCAGCATCGAGGGTTTTAGGAGGTTCCCCATCTCCATGAGTAGCAAGTACACCTAATTTTTTTTGGTATTTCGTGTTCCATATCCATAACTAAAGATAAATAACAACTAAGAACAGCAAATAAAAATTACTTAGTGATAAAGCAAACAAGAACACACGAGAATATTCACCCCACGCTATTGCTCCCCGGCAACGGCGCCAGAAAAATGTCTTGATAACCCACAAGTATAGGGGATCGCAACAGTTTTCGATAAGTAAGAGTGTCGAACCCAATGAGGAGCTAAAGGTAGAACAAATATTCACTCAAGTTCTATCGACCACCGATACAACTCTACGCACGATTGACGTTCGCTTTACCTAGAACAAGTATGAAACTAGAAGTACTTTGTAGGTGTTGTTGGATAGGTTTGCAAGATAATAAAGAGTACGTAAATAAAAAGTAGGGGCTGTTTAGATAAAGAAACAATAAAGTAAATATAGCGAGTGTGGAAAAGTGGTGGTAGGAGTTGCGAAATTTCCCCTAAGCAATTGACTACTTTACTAGATCGATAACAAGTATTATGTGGGAGAGGCCACTGCTAGCATGTCATCCCTACCTTGGAATTCTATGCACTTAAGATTGGAACTATTAGCAAGCATCCGCAACTGCTAACGTTCATTAAGGTAAAACCCAACCATAGCATTAAGATATATTGGTCCCCTTCAATCCCGTATGCATCAATTTCTATGCTAGGTTGAAGCTTCTGTCACTCTTGCCCTCCAATACATAGTCCTATCAACATACAACTAACCTAGGGTGTGATCCACGCGCGCAATCATATGATGGGCACCAAAGGACAGCAACATAACCACAAGTAAATTAAATCAATCATAGCAATTCATCAACCACCAATAGGACAACGAAAATCTACTCATACATCATAGGATGGCAACACATCATTGGACAATAGTATGAAGCATAAAGCACCATGTTCAAGTAGAGGGTACAGCGGGTTGCGGGAGAGTGGACCGCTGTAGATAGAGGGGGGAAGGTGATGGAGATGTTGGTGAAGATGGCGGAGGTGTTGGTGTAGATCACGGTGATAATGATGATGGCCACAGCAGCGTTCCGACGCCACCGGAAGATAAGGGGAGAGGGGCCCCTTCGTCTTCTTCTTCCTTGACCTCCTCCCTAGATGGGAGAAGGGTTTCCCCTCTGGTCCTTGGCCTCCATGGCATGGGAGGGGCGAGAGCCCCTCCGAGATTGGATCTGTCTCTCTGTCTCTCTCTGTTTTTGCCTTCTCAGATTCTTCCCTTTCACCATTTCTTATATTCCCGGAGATCCGTAACTCCGATTAGGCTGAAATTTTGACATGATCTCTATCCGGAAATTAGCTTTGTTGCGGCGAAAGAAGGGCACCAACCGCCTTACGGGTGGCCCACGAGGGTCAGGGGCGCGCCCAGGGGGGCAGGCGCCCCCCCTACCCCGTGGCCACCTCGGGCACCGTTTTGCGTGGATTTTTCTTCCCAAAAATCATATATATTCCAAAAAAAAATCTCCGTCAGTTTTTATCCCGTTTGGACTCCGTTTGATATGGATATTCTGTGAAACAAAAAACATGCAACAAACATGAACTGCCACTGGGCACTAGATCAAGATGTTAATCCCAAAAATAGTATAAAAAGTTGCCAAACGTATATGAAAGTTGTAGAATATTGGCATGGAACAATCAAAAATTATAGATACGACAGAGACGTATCAGCATCCCCGAGCTTAATTCCTGCTCGTCCTCGAGTAGGTAAATGATAAAAAAGATAATTTTTGATGTGGAATGCTACCTAGCATAATCTTGATCATATGTCTAATCATGGCATGAATATTAAGATACGAGTGATTCAAAGAAATAGTCTATCATTTTGCATAAAAACAATAATACTTCAAGCCTACTAATAAAGCAATCATGTCTTTTCAAAATAACATGGCCAAAGAAAGTTATCCCTACAAAATCATATAGTATGGCTATGCTCCATCTTCACCACACAAAATATTCACATCATGCACAACCCCGATGACAAGCCAAGCAATTGTTTCATACTTTTGACATTCTCAAACCTTTTCAACTTTCACGCAATACATGAGCGTGAGCCATGGACATAGCACTATAGGTGGAATAAAATATGATGGTGGAGAAGACAAAAAGGAGAAGATAGTCTCACATCAACTAGGCGTATCAACGGGCTATGGAGATGCCCATTAATAGATATCAATGTGAGTGAGTAGGGATTGCCATGCAACGGATGCACTAGAGCTATAAGTGTATGAAAGCTCTAATTGAAACTAAGTGGGTGTGCATCCAACTTGCTTGCTCATGAAGACCTAGGGCATTTGAGGAAGCCCATCGTTGGAATATACAAGCCAAGTTCTATAATGAAAATTCCCACTAGTATATGAAAGTGATAACTCAAGAGACTCTCTATATGAAGAACATGGTGCTACTTTGAAGCACAAGTGTGGAAAAAGGATAGTAGCATTGTCCCTTTTATTTTTTTTATTTTTTTTATTTGGCCTTTTTGGCCTTTCTCTTTTTTTTTATTCGGCCTTTCTCTTTTTTTTGGCCTTTCTCTTTTTTTATTCTTTTTTGGACAATGCTCTATTAATGATGATCATCACACTTTTTTACTTACAACTCAATATTACAACTCGATACTAGAACAAAGATATGACTCTATATGAATGCCTCCGGCGGTGTACCGGGATGTGCAATGATCTAGCGTAGCAATGACATCAAAAAACAGACAAGCCATGAAAACAACATGCTAGCTATCTTACGATCATGCAAAGCAATGTGACAATGAATGCTCAAGTCATGTATATGATGATGATGCAAGTTGCATGGCAATATATCTCGGAATGGCTATGGAAATGCCATGATAGGTAGGTATGGTGGCTGTTTTGAGGAAGGTATATGGTGGGTTTATGGTACCGGCGAAAGTTGCGCGGTACTAGAGAGGCTAGCAATGATGGAAGGGTGAGAGTGCGTATAATCCATGGACTCAACATTAGTCATAAAGAACTCACATACTTATTGCAAAAATCTATTAGTCATCAAAACAAAGTACTACGCGAATGCTCCTAGGGGGATAGATTGGTAGGAAAAGACCATCGCTCGTCCCCGACCGCCACTCATAAGGAAGACAATCAATAAACACCTCATGCTCCGACTTCGTTACATAATGGTTCACCATACGTGCATGATACGAGACTTGCAAACCTCAACACAAGTATTTCTGAATTTCACAATTACTCGACTAGCATGACTCTAATATCACCATCTTTATATCGCAAAACTATTGCAAGGAATCAAACATATCATATTCAGTGATCTACAAGTTTATGTAGGATTTTATGACTAACCATGTGAATGACCAATTCCTGTCATCTCTCTAAATAGATATAAGTGAAGCAAGAGAGTTTAATTCTTTCTACAAAAGATATGCCCGTGCCCTAACAAATCTAAGTGAAGCAAAAGAGCATTCTACAAATGGCGGTTGTCTATGTAAAGAGAAACAGACAATCCAAACTTCAAATGATATAAGTGAAGCACATGAAGCATTCTATAAAGCCATACTCAAAAGATATAAGTGAAGTGCATAGAGCATTCTATAAATCAACCAAGGACTATCTCATACCAGCATGGTTCATAAAAGAAAAATAAAAACCTAAATGCAAAAGACGCTCCAAGACTTGCACATATCGCATGAACGTAACGAATCCGAAAACATACCGATACTTGTTGAAGAAAGAGGGGATGCCTCCCCAGCATCCCCAAGCTTAGACGCTTGAGTCTCCTTGAATATTTACTTGGGGTGCCTCGGGCATCCCCAAGCTTGAGCTCTTGCCTCTCTTCCTTCTTCTCACATCGAAACCTTCTCGATCATCGAACACTTCATCCACACAAAATTTCAACAAAAAACTCGGTAAGATCTGTTAGTATAATGAAGCAAATCACTACTCTAAGTACTGTTGCAAACCAATTCATATTTTGTTTTTTCATTGTGTCTACTGTGGTATAACTTTTTCGTGGCTTAATCCACTAATATAAATTGATAGTTTCATCAAAACAAGCAAACTATGCATCAAAAACAGAATCTGTCTAAAACAGAATAGTCTGTAATAATCTGAACATTCACCATACTTCTGATTCTTGAAAAATTCTACCAAAATTAGGAAAAATAAAAAATTTGTAGAGGAAGACAGGAAAAAATAATCAGAACCATTTGACGTTCCAGCTAAAAATGTAAAATCGCGCACTACAGCCAAAGTTTCTGTCCTGCACCGTACAAACCATCAAGCAAATGTAAACATCCTAAAGGAAAACATTGGCACATTATTTTTATAATACAATGGAATTGTAGAAGGGGATAATTATTTTTATTGAAAAGTTTCTGTAATCAAGATTCACAAAGTTGCCGTGAGCATGAACAAAGTTCAAGGAGCTCTCCCACTTCAACAATGCTTGTCTTTCTCACTTTCGCTTTCCTTTTTGAAAAAGTTTTGGGTACCCCTCTTTATTTTTGTTATTTTTAAACTATATGAAAGCACTCAACAGAAATAAATGACTCTCTAAAACTTCCGGGTTGTCTCCCTGGCAGCGCTTTCTTTAAATCCATTAAGCTAGGCATATAATGCTCAAGTAATGGATCCACCCGGATCCCAAGGTATATCAAAGCCAATTTTAATTAGCAATGATTTGTAATTTAGTAGTGAGCACAAAGCAACATATATCATGTAATGACGAAGTCTAACTCTCTTCCTATGCATCATCATGTCATAAAAGAACAATTCATGCACACAAAGTAAAGTCCAACGCATAGTATAAACAGTTTCTTGCAATTTTATCATGTGGGAAACATAGAGAGGTGGAGATATAGGTCCTCTCTCATAATAATTGCAAGTAGGAGAAGCAAGCACATGCATATTATATCTATCAAAATCATCATGTGCAACGGTAAAAGGCAACCCATCAATATAATCCTTAATAAGGGCAAACTTCTCCGATATAGTATATTCGGGAGAATTCAAAAAGATAATAGGACTATCATGCGTGGGTGCAATAGCAACAATTTCATGTTTAACATAAGAAACTATAGCAAGTTCATCTCCATAAGCATAATTCATATTGGCATCTTGGCCATAAGCATAGCAAGCATCATCAAAAAGGGATATTTCAAGAGAATCAATGGGATCATAACA